>NC_072456.1:21410217-21710217 GCF_027596085.1 Anoplopoma fimbria | reverse complement strand
CTTTAACTTTTTGGATGTCAGGATGTGTAAATAAGCAAGTGATAGAGCTCTGAAAAAACCACATGATTATAACTCATTAATAATGAGAAGACCTTTTATAGAAAGAGTTATGAATTATCACTCAATAAGTGCTGTTTATTTTGTGGCTAAAAACCATTGATAAATGTTTCAGCTTTAACTTTTTGGATGTCATGTTGTGTAAATAAGCAAGTGATAGGGCTCTGGTAAAACCACATCATTATAACTCATCATTAATAATGAGAAGACCTTTTATAGAAAGAGTTATGAATTATCACTCAATAAGTGCTGTTTATTTTGTCGCCAACTAACAATTGATAAATATTTCAGCTTTAACTTTTTGGATGTCAGGATGTGTAAATAAGCAAGTGATAGATCTCTGATAAAACCACATGATTATAACTCATTAATTATGATAAGACCTTATATAGAAATAATTATGCACATGACATCACCACAAAAACAATACATGTGTCATTGGCCATGACAGTATAAACCTACCTGTTGAGCTTAAGTCAAGGTTAAATAAAAAAAAAAAAAGGAAGACTTTCCTCAGCTTCAGTCAACTTCAAACGCAGGACTACTTCCCTCAAAGTGCCCTGTCAGCAGAAGGAGGAACAAAAAAAAAAAAAAAAAAAAAAAAAAAAAAACTCTGACAGGAAGTGTTATTTACAAAGTATCTGTGTCGTCTGAGCGGTGACTGGAGTCCACTTCACATCCATGTTGTCCACTTCTTCACAATGCTGTTTCCCCAAAACGAGAACTTCTGTACGTGAGAGGAGCGATCCGTCTGCGCAAACAGCGTAGCAGCTAAAAGGCTTAGGCCAGCAGGGAGACGTAAACACGGCTACTCGGTTAAAAACCAGACGCTCATTCACGGACATCCGGGGTATGAAAACACACCGTTAATACACCGTTAATACACCGTACCCGACGTGTGCACGCTTCACCGTGAATCCACAACCCCCCCGCACGTCTCCTCTGGATGTCTGAATGTCGCCTTGTCATTTAAAGGAGTCCCTTATACGTGCGGTGTTTTCCTCCTTCTCCACCGCTTCACCGCATCCGGAAGCGACAGCTGACCGGATGTGACGTCAGGAGTTTCCATTGGACAATTAAAGGGAAAACTTAGTTATCAGTGTGAGAGAAAATGTTGTAAAAGATGATATGCAGTAGCAGGCAAACGTTTGGACACACCTTCTCGTTCAATGGTTTATTTTTTATTTGTTTTCTACATTGTAGATGTCTTTTTTTTTTTTTTTTTTAAGTTTCAGTCACATAATAAGGGAATTGCATACACATTTTTAGACAAAGACAATTTAATTATACATGATATTATAGTTCTAGATACAGTACCAGTCAAAAGTTTGGACACACCTTCTCGTTCAATGGTTTATTTTAATTTTTATTTTTTTCTACATTGTAGATTAATATTGAAGACATCCAAACTATGAAGGAACACATATGGAATTATGTGGTAAACAAACAAATGCTCAACAAACCAGAATATGTTTTATATTTTAGATTCTTCAAAGTAGTTGAATGAGAAGGTGTGTCCAAACTTTTGACTGGTACTGTAGATGAACTTTAATTGTTCATTTGCACCTTTTTTTTTTGAAGAGGGGGGGTATCCATTGTTATTGCAGTGCTTATGAATCATCACAATGACTTAGTATTGGTGACTAAAATGATTAATTAAAGATGGTTGGACATTATTACAAAGAACAAGACGTATCATTCTGTATCTTTGTGTAGGATGTAGGATACTGTGATAATATAATACATGACGGGAATACATGACCTGCCCCTCCCCATTCAAAACACACACACACACACACACACACACACACACACACACACACACACACACACACACACACACACACACACACACACACACATCCTTGTACTAATATGTTTGTGAGAACACTCACTGACATAATGCATCTGGAGTCAGTGGGTGAGAGGAGGATGAAGGCCAAACTCAGAGCCATCCTGGACAATCCCTCTCACCCTCTCCATGAGGAACTGTGGCAGCTGGGCAGCTCTTTCAGTCATCGGCTGATTCTACCAAAGAGCAGGACGGAGCGCTTCAGACGCTCATTTGTGCCCACTGCCATCAGACTGTACAACAACAGAGGAGACCACAGTCTGTCATCATGCTGACCACATTTGACCATATTCTGACCGAATTTCACCCATGGGGATCAATAAAGGAATATATCTATATCTATCCATCTTACCTTAACCATCACAATTAAAGGCCTAACCCCAAATCTTACTCTTACCTAAACCTTATTCTAACCTGAACCTTAAAACAAAGTCTGAACCCTCAAATAAGCCTTAAAAGAAGGACGGGTCAAATGTCCTCACTATATGTCCTCACTCCGGGGACTAAAACTCAAAGCGGTCCTCACAAAGATAGATGTACAAGTACACACACAAACACGGGGGGGATTTTCCTGCCAGTTATGAGAAAGAGGCTTTGCTCGCACACAAAAATGACCTTTACTACCTATTACAGAGAAATGCAAATGTCAGCTTTTCAGCTTTTATTTATGCAGCCCACCCATGGTCATAAGAAATAGGCCACCTTGTTACAGGCCCACAATGCACACTCAGGCGTTTTCCCTTATTCTGGCTGATTACTTATTTTCCAGTTACTCATTATCAGTTTCTAGTTACACTGATAAGGCAGTAATAAAGACATTTATTTTGAAACACTAGTATTACTATAACCGTGTGTTAAAGGTCTCACATTTCTCCAGATCTTGCCACAATTTGGATTTTTTTCGCCAGGGTTCTGAGTTAGGTCATATGGATGTCTGCCTCCATCCCAGCACAAATTGAATATGTGGTGTTAACAGCTTTTAAAATTGCATGCATTAAATCACTTTCTAGGTCTTGTATGGTGAATTGGGAGGACAAGCTATTGGCGTGATTAGGTGTAAAAAATATGCAATTACTGAAATTATTTTGCGTATTTTTCCTGATCTTGTTATATCAAGAAATCATGGCGAAATGTTTTTTCAGTACATATACTCGCTTTGGGGCCACTCCTCTAACAGCATGCATCAGAACTGAACATTAGGTGCTATTGTACCATTTGTGCCTTTTTAGTTTTTGCTTTGTATTTGAAAACAATATACAAGTACAATGCATTGGGGCCACAGCATGTGCGTGTACTAGAGCAGCAAAGAAGTCATGAATGCTTTTAACTTTTTTACCACGAGACATAAAATTGTATTTATAGAACTTTTAGGCATACATTTGTTTATTTTCTGGAAAAGTTGAACAACATTATATAAATAAATACAAAAGACAAGTGTAATTTAAAATAAACTTTGTGAATTTATTGTTTTATACTTACTCTTACACATCATACAATCCTAAATCTTCAAAGAAAACAAAATAAAAAGATATCTGGTGGTGTTTCTGGGGGACTGGAGTGCCAAGGATTTCATTTGATGTCCCTCAAGCTCATCTTGAAAAAGACAGATTGAATCAAGTCATCGTCATTTTGTCTTTTTTTTTTCTTCTTCTGCAGTAAAACAAAATTCCGACCAGACTCGTCACATCTGACAGGTTTCTCATTATTATCAATCAAAACCCTCATACGATGAAGACGTTGATAATGAAAGGTTGTGCTGAAGAAGGGATCGAAGACATCAAAACTCTATCGAAGCAACAGAACACAGGGAAGAGCGATGTATATATGTATTGATAATATCTAGATTATTCAGGTATGGTTGCCCTAAATGCTGGTGCCAAGTCCGTCATCCCAAATAGTCAGTGATCCAACTCTCCGAAATCCCATGTAAGAAAATTGGGCCTCTACCCAAAAACATAGAAAATATCAGGGCCGAGTAGTTTGATAAATGACGTTACAGCTGATTATGTGATTTATGGTGGTTTACATTCAAACTGCCCATGTCTATTAAGAAAATAAGGGGTGGGGGGGGTCGATATGAGCAGTCAATAGAAAACAAATGTAAACTGTGATATCCTCACAGTTTACACTGCTGAACAATCATCCTAAGCAAAGTACTTTTACTCTGAAAGGACTTTCAATCTGTAAAGGAAAACTATTTGTAGGTGACAATATTTTGTTAAAGTCATCAATCCAGCGGGCAAAATGGAATATTCTGGATATATATAGTTGCACCTTAGGGAACATTAAACTAGAGTTTCAACCATCAAATCCCCCTGAATATGACAATATTAAAACCCATTTCAAAATGTCAAGTTTCCACCAGTGGTAATTTAATCAGTCAGGGGCTTTAGATGACTAACCTATCCTGGGAAAACAGTCTCCGTGTTGGCACGCCAAGTCACAAAGCCATCTATACGTCAATCACCCACACTAGGACTTAAAACCGGAATTATGATCCAATAAAAAGGAGCCAGAACTAAACTCAACCAGGTCCAACATGATATTCTGTGCATACAATGAGAAGAGTCATTCCCGTCCAACACATTCTGCATGGGCATATTTTTGATAATACATACTCTGCAGATTCCTTGAAACTTTTCTACAGCTCTTTCATAAATACTTAACGATAAAGGTCGAGCATCATTTACACAGAAGGCTTTTTGATAACGAAAAGATGAAACCTCATAAGGCCCCTCTGCCTCTCACAAGGGGCCTTTTTTTAACTTATTATTACAGCTATGCTATGAATAGACTTGAGTAAACAGGATAAAAGCAACGGCTGGGATACTGTGTGATTCAGCTAGGTTAATAAAGCTTACAGGGCTTGATAACAATCTCATTAGTATTGTAGAATAGAAGCCTCACGGAAGAGCCAGATACTGCAAATACTTTGGACGTCACATGGGCAGATGATGTGATTAATAACGTGTAAATAAAATGGGGAACAAGATGAGGGGAGGGGGAGAAGATTAGTGCCATTTGTGACACATTCATTTTTTTTTTCTTTTTGGATAATTATGAAAAGCACTTTTATACACATAGTACTATTCTTCACCTTAGTCCCCCACCTTTATTACCTGGCAGAAATCTACATTAAGATTATACTATATGAATAGGAGCCATATGGTATTTACATTTGGAGAAAAACAAAACTGTAGAGCCCTGCTAACTTGACCTTAAGGTTCCAGCCATGCATTGTGCTACTGCGGTGTGGCTTTTTTTATGTTGTATTTTTAACATTCCAGCTTCATTTCAAACTGTGCAGTTGGGTCACAAAACAGCAACTCGCAGGTTTGACTGCACACATGCAGGAACGTTCGATCGTCCTAGAAGAAGCTAGCTAGAGGTCGGCCTTCGTAGCGAGGACCGGTCTGAATCTGAGCACATTGTAAAAAGCACAGCACGCAACTCCCGTAGCATTGCGACAATCTTAAATTTAGCTGAGCGGGAGGTGTGTCAAGTGCGTAGAGTCACCGCGACCCAGGTCAGTTTTCATTCAGCATGTCAGTGGTCTGCTGGTGGTTTAGAGAAAAACAAGGAGCTTCACTGGTAGAACAGAAAAGGGCATTCAAGGAGAACAAACCGCCCTCGCTAAAACAGAACGTCTCATCGATCAGGCTATTTCTTCAGCGAGCCTGCTATTCAGATCAAATATAAACTGCAAATGACCTGGATGCTGAACAAAACTGAGTAGGTGTGGCACTTTGTTTTGTGCTCTGCAGTTGACACAATTTGTTGTGCTTTTGTTTCAAATTCCCAAAACATTTGAATGCACAATTGCGACTGTGACGGCTTAACTGGACTCTACTCCATTATGTCGAAGCTTGTGTATTTTTTATTCAAATGGTTATATAATCAAGATGGAATTACTTAAATATAATTGAAAAAGGTTAAATGCAAATCTTATTGATTTGCTGACACATGCGGCCAATCCTCCAGCACAGACCAACCAAAACGATAAAAAATAAATAGAATGCAATCACACAATTCAAGCTAACTACAATATATTAATATAGATCTTCTGATGTCATACGCTCATTAAAACAGGAAAAATAAAAAGAAAAGAAACAGAATTCAATCACTCAGTTAAGTCAAGCTTCTCAGTTTCCCCCCTATCCTTGCCCTCCCCCTCCAAAAACTGTTCATGCACCCAATATCAGTATGATAAGTCAATATATCAAAGAGAAACGGTTTCTGGAAAATGCTAAGACTTGGGAGTTCAACGTATGGTGACCCATAGAGGAAAAGTAAGAGGGGGAAAAAAAGTATGCCAATTTGACAATAGTTGACATCATTTTCAGTCTGGGGGGGGTTGAGAAATATATATATATTCCAAAGCCCTTAAAAGGTCTTGCTTTTTTAAAAACTCATTAGACCTTCTTAATTGACCTGTGTCATAAATCAGGCTGTGACACATTCCTCAGCTTACCCCCGTCTCCTTTCAACTGCCTTACAGGGATTGTATAAAAATAAAACCACACGATCCCCCCCGAGTTGAGAACCAAAAAGGGGATTAAAATCAAAATGCCTTCCCTCCCCACAGCAACACTAATGTCCACCAGGCCCCTAAGGCGCTCTCCCTGACTCTCAAGTAAATGTGCACACAATGACTTTCATACAAACACACACGCACGCACGCACACACACACAAAACGCTCAGGTTCAGCCGCAGTCAATAGTGGAGAGAGAGGGAGATGCTAGTAAGGGAAGCGTCTGGACAGTGGCTGCAAACCTCACCACCCCCACCCCGCCCGGCTTAGTCTACCATGAACAAAATGAAGCCATGATATCAGGTGTTTTCATCCAAGTCGCCATTGTTCAGATTCACAAAGTCAGAGACTTTTTTTTGTTTTTTTAGTTTGCACTCAGTCCTCATAACTTCTGAATTTTCTCCGCCACCACGATGGGGTTCTCCTTGCGTATGCGGGCGGCAGCTGCACTCCGGTAGTCGTAGGGACAGTCGTGTTTGTCAGAGTAACGGTGAATGGCACAGAACAGGTTCCCGCAGCGACAGTCGAAACCTTCAGTTGAGAGAAGCAAACATGGTCAGTCAACATGCAAGTGTGTTATAAACATCAATACACGTTGACATAAGTTCATTTTCACACTTATTCCTGTATAGAGGACGAGTCTTGCTGCACCGACCTCTACGGGGTGAAAGGTTCATATCTCTTGCTCGACACGCAGAACCCCGGTCTGAGTGTATCTGATCTTTAACCGCTTTTAAACTGGGCATATTTTTACATTATTTCAATATATTGTAAAATAAAAAGCCTCTTAAACACAGCTCAAACAGGACATGAATAAAAGGCCGGCTACTTAGCTACGAATTCGACCAAACCATGAGAGTTCATGCTGATATCATGTAGCATTTTGCCCACTTTTTACATTATTTTTTTTGGTGAGGTACTAGGCATAAAAATACAAATATTTCTATCCAATATTAAATACGACTGGAGCCTCCTTTGAGGTAATCCAGTTTGACAAAAAGATGGAGGCCAGCAGTACACTGTGAAATGCACCACTGACCTGCAGTATGTAGCTCTCTGTGCGAAGTGTTTTGGTTGTGGAGGAAAGAAAACATTACACAAACCATGGACTGGGAGTTGGATGTTAGGGAGTTTAAGGCTTTAAGAGTGAACTTTTTTCTTTTTTTTTATAAGAAGAAACATGACTAAATAACCATACCTAAGTCAAAGCTTGGATCTAAGTTTAAGCTCACATAACACGTGGCGGATATTCCCAAAAACTCCCCTCCTGTTATCTATTGCGTTTGTTACTGAATGGCAGGAAGCTTCAGATCAGTGGCATCACAATTAACAGTAAGATGACTCTCAGTCTCTCTTCCTTACCAGTAAGGCCCACTTTCTTCCGGCAAGAGAAGCAGCGGTTCTTTTTCTTGTTTTTATCTGGAGTTTGGTCACTATCAGACAAAGCCTGTGCTGCTTCCTCCACTGGTTCTGATGAAAAAACAAAAACGCACAATAGTGAGAAAACTATCCGTCCGTTGCTTGTTCACATATATGCTTCTATACAATGATAACTACGTGTAAAAATAAACTACTAAAACTAACAATAACCCCAAATATACATTCACAAGACCTACAATGAAAAGAGTTAAAGCTATGACTCAGTCTAATTAGAAATAAAATAAAAATCTAGTATAAAATAGCTTTATATGTATTCTTTATATGTATTCTACGTAATAACTACGGCCTCTAAACCATCGCTGCGTTCTCTCTCTCCCCATTTACACATTTAGATGATGGATTTGCAATATAAAATTATGTCAGTGTGCCAAAAAACCCTCCATCCTCATAATTGAAAAATCCCAAATTTTCAGAAAGATCATATCATTTAATTCAAGTTAAATGTTACATTAATCATGAAATATAATTTTATGATTTAAAAAAAGAGCAATTTCCATACATTTTTATTACAAGGTGGGATAAGAGTATGGAATAAAATAAAATAAAATCACCATCTCTCAGAGTGTACGTTTCTATTGTTTTCTTTTGAGATCTTAATGGTAGAGTGCTGCAAGTGCATCCCACGGTTTACATGTTTATTCCTCCCCTTTACAAGCAGTGCCCTCCACAGCTACGAGTGTGACTCACTTTATGAGAATAGTGGGTAGGGACTGATTTTCCTGTGATGTTTACCTGAGCTGTTGGAAGTACCCTCTTCCTCTCCCTCCTCAGCCTCCGCTCGATCAGAGTCTACAGGCCCCGAATCCTGGGAGATGCTCATAGCTGTCATCTGTTGAGTTACTGGGCTGGGAGAGCTGGGACTGACATCACGACAACACACAAATCGATACATTTTAAAACCATACAGGAATTATCTTCCAATTAATTTTGTAGCAAATGTATAGCTGAAAGATTGGTGTATATTTTGTTAGTGATAACTTCTTTACTTCACAGACAACCTTGATGTTCTTGTTGCCATCCTGAATGACTTACAAACCATCTATGTGAAAATGGAGTGAACACAATCCAAACAATTAAGTAGGTTTTTACCAACCACAGAAACAATTTTGCTATTTTTGAATCGTTTTATTTTCCTATTTGTTTAATTTGGCTGCTTACATTGTCCCATCATTTTGTTTGGTGACTGACTACAACCTACTTGGATCTGTTTCAGCACGCTGCCTGTCAGCTACTTTGAGAAATGCCTTTTGAAGAGCTATCACAATCAACTTGACAAGACACACAAGTGGCTTCAAATAGGCAGCGCAAACAGAAACCGGTACAGTGCATTTATACAGTACCGAGCACAATCTCCAATTAGATTATGCAGACAGATCAAGAGCAAATCCCTTCTAATAATTCCAAAAATTGTCGTCACAATGGGAAGAAATGTCTGTTTGGAAGAATAAACCCCATAGTGGAACAACTTCTCTGATAACTGGGTTCATTATTATGTGGCTAATCTTGGTTTTCCAGGACACACAGAAATGTACAAATGTACAATATAATTACTGATCAAATATTATATCCTCTAGTCATCTATCTGATTTGATTCCTCTAAGATCTACCCCGATCTATTGTCCTTGTTTTTGGGTTTCTGTCCAGCAAATAAGTTACATCTATAACAAACTCCAACACAAACCTCTTTTTTTAACTATTAAAACGGCCTCATAAAACTGCAATGACAGTCAAATACTTTTCTCTCCCATCACATAATATATTTAAAAATACACAAATTATTTATTGGCATCACTAAAGCAAACCAGAGCCCTAACAAAATGCTTAATAACAAAAAAATGAGCTTGGCCTGCAACAATTATTCAACATTATGCAGCAGTTTTCAAGAACAGGCCCCCAAGCAAGTTTTTAATACACAGATCATTATTCTTTCAGTGTCAACTTTAAACAAGAAACGTTTCATTCTGTCTTTGTTAACGATCAGACAAAAAGACGCCTGTGCTTAAAACCAACCAAAAATATCACAAGACTTGGTGAAACTGGCAAAACCACCAAAGAAAGTAGTTCTGTTTACAAAAAAACAACTATGCCCCCCTCACATAATCACTTTTGGTTTACTGTTATTGTGTGCAGCCTGAATGAAAATGCAAAGCAGAGATACTCAGTCACCAAGAAATAAAGACAAAATAAGTCCAGAAAAGCCACTGAGTGACAAAGCACACATTTATCACAAGCATAATGCCACCTATAAATGCTATAAAATAAACAGCATCACAGTCAGTTTAGGCTCGTCTGAGAGCACAAATATGTCAGATTTTGTGAAGCACATTGTTGTGTATTACCTCTTAAAAGTGTCTGAAAATGAAGTATTGACTAGCAAAGAGCTTTCACCAAAAAGATCTAATTCATCAGGTGAAGTAAAAAATGTTTGAATGGCCAGAGGAGATTGTATCTTGAACAGTAATATGTGAATATAAATACAGCTTACCATCTCTGATTTCTGCAGAGGCACGCTGTTGTACTTGCACTAATTGAAGCGACTAATGAGAATGCATTAGAACAGAATGTGCTGGAGCTAGTGATGAACTGATCCACTTGTCTAATTTGTCAATTAAACAGGCATTTTAACAATGTAAATGTCCACTAGACCAACGTTTCCCAATTGTTTTCGTATAATAACTCAACTTATCTGATCTGCTTCTTAAAAGCACTTCACAGTGAACACAGTATGTTGTGTTCATCATCTTACTTGTTCAATGAGATCAAAATAACCACTAAATTCCAAATGATTCATTCTTTGAGAACTCCTCCGCATGCGTCCGTCAGCATACCTGGCCGTTTGCTCCTCAGGTGGGGTTCCTGCCACCTCTGTACTGGGCTCTGAGGTCGTACTCTCCACAGTCACACCAGCCGACCCTGGCGAACCTGCTGGCGATGTAGCAGCTGTGTGGGGGAGAGAACAGTCTGACATCACCAACAACACACAAAACCTGTTGTTTTGGCCCTGGACATGAATGACTTTCTATTTCTTTCTAAGTATCTTAACACATGCCAGTCATTGCCCGTGTTTGTCTGCTATGATCAGATGTGTTTGGAGTTAATGTGAAACGACAGATGGTGATGTCACTCTCTTGCTTTCTGATGCCACAGTGTAGGCAGCCACCGCTACCTCTGTTCTCCAACCCCTTTTAGAAAATTCAAGTGGCCCCCCCCATGACTGTACAGTTTTTGAGTGACCCCCTGTTCCAAGTTCCTGTCTCACCCACCTAACAGACCCATATCTAGCACCCAACTTGGTTTTTTATGTCTCTCCCATCTCCATACCTTTCTCTCCAGGAGGGCTGGATCGCCCCCCTCCCTGTTGTCTCTGGAGGTGTTCCTTGTAGCAGACCGAGCACATGCCGTTGGTGCGGGGGTTACCATAGAAACCGCATCCCATAGCGCAAAGCATTGGCACCTGCGTCTGATTGGTCTCCTGAGCCATGCTCTGACAGAGGGGGTAAGGGGGATGGGAGAGGATATTCCTGAAAATAGGGTTGCAGAAGTTAGTCAAAATGATTAGATTTGATTTAATTACATTTATCTGTTCGATTACATGTTTTTTTTTTTTAAAGCTAAAAGAGTTTGGAGACTGGCATTGGAGCATGAGAGTGGAGATGGAGAAAATGTGAGGTTACTTTGTGGGCTAAGGGGTAAAGACCTTCATAGTTGTTATGGAGGTTTGTCAAACATTTATTTATGTTTTTAAAAAACATAAATAAATGTTTTCATACCTTTAATAAACCAAAATTACATCAAACACCACCAACAGAGTGAAAAGCTCCAGTTCTGCCACTGAAGCAGAACAGGGCTTAGTCACACTTAACTGAGACTTAAGTATAAATGTTGTTTCTAAATTAAAAGACCAAATCAATCGCATACATACTGACAAAATAAGACAAAATACACTTCACACAAAATGTAAAGCTGCTCCTGCAACAATAGGGCGGTACACCTGGAGTTTTGGAGACTGGCATTGGAGCATGAGGGTGGAGATGGAGAAAATGTGAGTTACTTTGTGGGCTAAGGGGTAAAGACCTTCATAGTTGTTATGAAGGTTTGTCAAACATTTATTTATGTTTTTTAAAAAGGTATTGTTCATACCTTTTAATAAACCAAAATGACGGACAGAGTGAAAAGCTCCAGTTCTGCCACTGTTGGTCACACTTAAGTATACATTATGTTTCTAAATTAAAAGACCAAATCAATTTCATACATACTGACGAAATAAGACAGAAATGTACACCTGGAGTTTTGGAGACTGAAGCAGAACACGACATAGTCACACTTAACTGAGACTTAAGTATAAATGTTTCTAAATTAAAGACCAAATCAATCGCATACATACTGACAAAATAAGACAGAATACACTTAACACAAAATGTAAAGCTGCTCCTGCAACAATAAGGCAGTACACCTGGAGTTTTGGAGACTGAAGCAGAACAGGACACTGTTGACTTTAGTATAAATGTTGTTTCTAAATTAAAAGACCAAATCAATTTCATACATACTGACACAATAAGACAGAAATGTAAAGCTGCTCCTGCAACAATAGGGCAGTCCACCTGGAGTTTTTGAAAGTAGCATCCTATAGAAATGTCACAACAACTAGGTGGATAGCTCTGCACATGAATGAAAACAAAGGGCACAAAGAGAAGTGCTCAGTTTCAATATAAGGGGGCAAGTTACAGCCACAAACGAGCTCAGCTGGTTTCTGCTTCCCTTGTTTTGATCGGGACAAAGTTAAACAACTTAAACGAAACCCCCTTAACATGCACCCACACGACCTGGCAACACGTCCCCAGTGTGGCTAAAAACGACTTCCAGCTGACTGTCCCCCAGTTTGAGTGAGAAAACAATGTAGCTTCCTCTGCAAACACAAACACTGTCAACGTTAGCAAACAGCGTTGTGTGTGTGTGTGTGTGTGTCTCTGTGTGTGTGTGTGTGTGTGTGTGTGTGCACGGATGGATAACAGCCAACACTAGCATGAAAACACCCAAGACGTGTAGAAAAGCAGCACCTGTAAACAAAACCGCGTGTGTTGTTTTTCAAAAAAAAAAAAAAAAAATCGAACATGAAGCGCTAGCGTTAGCATGCTAGCTGGGTTAGCATGCTAGCGTTAGCATGCTAGCACAGAACAGAAGCGCTTTCCCGACTGGGGGTTTAAAAACGGGTCACGCGCATCGGGGTGGCGGTGGCGGGGGTCGCGGGGGTTCTCCCGCGGGGTTCTAGGAGGAACACAGTACCTGATATTCGGGGTACCGGGGGGCTGCCGACGACCTTGGGGCTTCAGACGAGTCCACGTTGTGTGTGTGTCCCCCCCACAGCGGAGCGCGCGGCCTCTTACCCAGCGCTAGCTCGCGACATTCGAAACAGCGGTCGTGACGTCACGCTCGGCATCGATTCAGCAGGGTCGGGTCCGACAGAGCAAAGTCCACCAGGCCACCAGAGAACACACAACACCACCATAACACCATAATAACACCATAATAACACCATAATAACACCATAACAACACCATAACAACAATAACACCATAACAACACCATAATAACAACACCATAATAACACCATAATAACACCATAACAACACCACCATAACAACACAATAACACCATAATAACATCATAATAACAACACCATAACACCACCATAATAATAACACCATAATAACACACACCATAACACCATAATAATAACAACACCATAATAACAACACCATAATAACACCATAATAACACCATAACACCACCATAATAACACCATAATAACACCACCACCACAATAACACCATAATAACACCACAATAACACCATAATAACACCATAATAACACCATAACAATAACACCATAATAACACCACCATAACACCATAATAACACCATAATAACACCACAATAACACCATAATAACACCATAATAACACCATAATAATAACACCATAATAACACCACCACCATAACAACACCATAAACACCATAACACCATAATAACACCACCATAATAACACCACCATAACACCATAATAACACCACCATAACACCATAATAATAACACCATAATACACCATAATAACACCATAATAACACCACCATAACACCATAATAACACCACCACCATAATAACACCACCATAATAACACCATAATAACACCACCATAATAACACCATAACACCACCATAATAACACCACCACCATAATAACACCATAACACCACCATAATAACACCACCATTTGCAAATTTCCCCGCTGCGGGACTAATAAAGGATTATCTTATCTTAATAACACCATAATAACACCACCACCTTAACACCACCATAATAACAACACCACCATAACAACACCATAATAACACCACCATAACACCACCATAATAACACCACCACCATAATACCACCATAACACCACCATAATAACACCACCATAACAACACCACCACCATAACACCATAATAATACCACCACCATAATAACACCATAATAACACCACCACCATAACACCACCATAATAACACCATAATAACACCACCACCATAATAACACCACCACCACTCAGTTATAACGCTTTAATGAATGTATTACAACACATATACAGCAATACTGTCATTGTATTGACATGGCAAGATCATTGAGAGCTGCTTTTTTTTTTAGAAAAACCCATCAAGGTGAAGACACAAAATAGTGAAATTAAAACTGCAAATTTAAAAAGAAATGAATTCACCGTTACCTCTACATCTAATTAGAGTTTAATTATTCCGGCTGTTTTATCCACACAAATCTAGGCTTAGTTCTAGGAATACTTTGACTTCTTTTTAGGCACTTACATACTTATATATATATATATATATATATATATATATATATATATATATATATATATATATATATATATATTTTATATCTTCTGATGGCACTTCTAAACCGACACATTTCAGCACAGCTGCTGTATAAAATCCAAGGGTAAACCCTGTAATAGAAAAAAGCGTTTTCTGGTGTCAAAGTCAGACACTTTGCACAACAAATCATTCAACCTCAACCACTTCCCAAAGGCTCCGCAATAACAGACACATGCATAGATTGATTTTTTTAACATATATAAAAAAGTACTTGTATCTTTTAGGATATATAATATAGTGCACAGATGTTCAAATTCTCTATGGTTAGTCAGAGCTTTCCGTCATTAACCTCGACATCACAAATGTAGTGTCATTAACTTATGAAAGAAGAAAACATTTAGGCATCTTTCAATAAAGCAAGCAAATATGGTTTTTTTTAAGAGTTTAATTATTCTGGCTGTTTTATCCACACAAATCCATTTTTTCAGAGAATTGACTTAGTTCTAGGAATACTTTGACTTATTTTTAGGCACTTGGGCACATGCATAGATAGATTTTTTTTTAACATATATAAAGAATACTTGTATCTTTTAGGATATATAATAAAGTGCACAGATGTATAAATTCTCTATGGCCACGTCAGAGCTTTCCGTCATTAACCTCGACATCACAAATGTAGTGTCATTAAATGCTGTGTGTCAAGAAGAAAATATTAAGGCATCTTTCAATAAAGCAAGAAAATATGTTTCGTTTTTTTTAAACGGTCCATCTACAGTATACACCGGTCTTCTGTCACCCTCATGCAGAATCACAACAAAGTCATGCAAGTCTATTTGTGTGGTCCGCTCTGCTCCATCGCCTCATCTCCCTTCTCCGTGATCTGAGGGGCAAACGGTCCCACCAGCCAGTTGAGTGGTGTGTTGTTAAGCAGATACTCCATGACACCGTCCAGAGACTGTTTAACCTGGGAACAAGCACATACTAGTATCACTTTCAACAATATTACATAACCTTAATCAAAAACAACGTGACCTTATAAATATGCTAAGCTTATTGTGGGCAGGAAATACTGAGGTTATATGTCTACATGACTAAATACAACATAAGCTGACTGTCCCAGTTTCATAAATGCATTTAAATGAGCAGACACACCTGATGGATGTTTGTTTATGTAAAGTATGCAGGAGTTTCCTGTTTAATTCCTGTGCAATAATACTCTGTATTCATTATTATAGCAGCATTATAAAGGTAATGGAAGGACTAACTGTGCGAAGTGATGTCACTTAAAAACAATTAAACTTCCAAGGACTAAACTATATTTAGCTAAGCTGATGCAGCAAAACAAAACACTGCGCTAAAGACAACGTGGTGCAATTATTACTTGGTTCAGCTGGTGGCGGGTCCGCTCCAGAAGGAGGGGTGTGATGGTGCTGGTGGTCCCCAGGGAGGAGTGCAATTCCTCAGCTGATCGCCTCGCGCTGGTAAGCTGGTCCTGGACTGCAGCTGGCAGACCCTGAGCACTTGACACCACGTTGGAGCATGCTGATCTCAGCTGGTCGCTCAGACCGTGCACCATGGAGAGGACACGCCATTCCAGCTGCTGTGAACGGAAAGTGGAAATAAAAATAGAGATTGCATGATTTGCATATTAATTAATAAAGCTGTAACATATCAATTCCTCCCAATTCCCTTCCATTCTTTAGGCCAAAGTTATCCCATCCCATCCCAATCCTGCTGACGACACAGTGCAACATCACTCCTCACCCACATGAATCTGTGGGGGCATTACAACACACTGTCATCCTCTAAAATCCAGTCTGATTTATTGCTAACTTTATTGATTTGTTCTTATCACTGTCATGCTCTTAGACTTCTTTCATTTGTTCAAGTGGTATTCCAAGTTACTTAGGAGTACACATGCTGCCAATGTAGAGTACATAATACACTATAAATGCTGTCAAATGCAAACATAATCTGTTTAGAAACCATCAAGTCAATTCCCCAAATGCTTCAGCCCTGACCTCAGCCTCATCTCTGGTCCCATCTGGCTCTGACTCAGTCTGTCCAGCTCCAGCCTGCTTCTGTTTCCACTCCGTCCAGCGCTGCAGCAGCAGCTCTGAGGCTCCTCCTATCTGGTTACTGGCGGTACCCAGACCGGTACGGGCAGTCTCCAGCAGGTCCAGAGTACTGGTAATCTGAGCCACTGTAGCGTAGGTGGCATCCCTGGCATGGCCAGCACGGACCAGGGACTGCTGCAGGGCTCGCTCCTGGACTTTGGCGGAGAGTTTCCCCAAGCGGACGAAGTAGCTGGGGCTCGATGGGGCAGTCATCTCACTGGTGGCAGGTTCAGCCACCTCACTGGTGGCAGGTTCAGCCACAGCAGCTGAGAGAGAGAATAGTGTAAATCTCATATGGATCAAAAAGAGATGTTTTATGTATAAAAATGTAAAAATGGCATTAAATATTAGCTGTGAGCACAAAGGTGTGATTATAGTATAGTATACTGTATATATATATAAATGGTGTAGGAATAAAATCTAGTATGGTGATATCATGCTTTGTGACACTATAACGATTCTTAAAAACACTTTATGTAAACTATACATTTTTGAAAAAGCAGTTCTACGATGCTGGATGTTACAGGGACATTTATAAATGCAAATGCAGAGCTCACTGTTATGATTCCATAAAAAAAAAAAAAATTTTTTACTCTGCTTTATGCATAACGTGTTGTGTTATTTATACTATGAAAGTATTCTGAAAATTACATTTAGAAATCGCAAAATATCGCCATGCTTACAGCAAAATTGCTGAAAAACGGACATGTTTTGAGTAATGGATGGAGGCACAATGCGCTCCCCTCCCATTGTGCTAACTGGTGCATCTGCTCAGAGTTGGGCTACTTGACTCTGACAAGTGCATCTGCTCAAGAGAGACCAAAAGACTTGAGATCCACCTAAAAGCCCCCAAACCTCCAACCATCCGTCTGTGGAAGCTAAGGGATATGCAGAAAGACCTCTGCCTCCCTGTGAGTCTGTTAAAAGCCACAGTAAACACTGAACAATCCCAAATCCCCAGAGTCCTGCCATTACGGGTACTCTGCTGCTGCCGCTGATAACAGTTGCACTCGCATCTCTCTCATATCCATAATCAGAGAGGAGGCTGGCCTCTTGAGTATTGCTGTTACATTGGAGTATGGCAGGTTGTCATGACATCACAGTAGCAGGTGTCAAAGCTGTGAGTGTTGGAAATTGTAGGGGCTTTATGGGCCAAGCTAACAGAGGGGGAGTTCACTGAAATGCCCTGCCTCCCTCTCTATGAATAGCATCAACCATTCATGTGTGTCAGATCCCGTCACAGCGGGAGAATTTAACACTTTTATCACGACCACCCCCATCCTGCTGCATCACCTTGTCTTTGCTTTATGATGTTAATTATTTTGGACAGTCTCATCGAATTTGCCGTTTGATCTACAGATCAGTGAAGCAGGGACACAGTACCGGCTACTGACTCTCATAGTATGGTGCAAATGCCATCATTCAAGCGTATTAATTATGGAATAAATTAAGTTTCAGTAAATGGCGGTAATGCCAGCTACAATTTATTATGCATGCAATTAAACTTGGAGTCATGTAAGGGATGTAAAGGCTAATCGTTGAGTTTACACTTTAAAATGTTCCACTTTAAAGCAAAACTGAAGCGTTTTTAATGGATAACTGAAAGTAGATGTACTTTCTCCTATGCCGATGTGGAACTCATTTAGGGTATTTATCTTTTGTTTGCAAGTGCAAATGTAAAAAGGACAAAAAAAAAAGAGAAAGTAATTGCTTTTGTTTTCATGAAATATATTAAGAGACTTATTCTGTGATCCAAATGTAAACAAAAGCCCCCCATCACCAAGATTCTAAATATAGGGTTGGAATCATTCCAACAAAATCAAATTTAAAAGTGCTTTGTTATTATTTAAGTTTTGTTTACATCACCATCATTTATAAAGCACCTGGATGCAAAACGGAATGCTAACTGATTTTTGAAGCCCTACGTTTGTTTGTTTTTATTTACAATCATCTGTGATACAAATTGGCTGCTCGTTGTCCCATAATTAACTAATTCCAACTGCAGCCTAGTTTCTGTTTCATTTGATCCAATTGTTAAAGCGCACCGTCTGTACTTCAGCAGTAGACATATTGGTTTATCACCTCCCATGTTTTGTTTTTTTATGTACTGATTATGCTTTCCACATCCGAGATAGCTACTGACCCAGCTCCCTCTCAGTGAGTGGCAGGTTCTGGTCAACCCAGTCCTCGGATCGGCTCAGGGCCAGGCCCATCCCACTGCTGACCATCTGGCCCATCCTGGTGCCCATGGCAGAGCTGATACCTCCGCTGACCGCTGCCCGGGTCATCTCCACACCACCCATCACAGCCCCCATCACAGCGTCTTTGGCCCCCGCCACCGACTGGTACACCATACCTACTGTGTCCGACACCACCTGGGGAAGATGGAGCAGATTATGAGTCATGCTTGGAGAGTTATTTATGTATTTTTCTGCATAGCTCTTATTGATATTTAACAACAGGGTAGGATGAGCTCACCCATGGCATGGTTATTTATTACCAAGAGGTAACAGTAACTGGTAACAAAAACCTGAAGTCTAAACACTCTGTTGCTATGGTTACTGGTTACTTAAATGACCAATAAGGTGATAATGGGTAACATTTAAGGCCGTCAATTTAACGCATCCATTTCTATTTACTAATTATAAAACTAAAAACCTCGAATTGACGCATATATTATTCTTTAATGTTTATGTCAATTAATCGTTGTACCAATGTTACTATAAGTAATATAACTATTATTTCCAAATAACTGTTGCATCTTGCTACACTGTCTGACGGTAAGGGGTTTCAGATAATCTGGCCCTTCAGCTGGAGGTTGGTGCTCTTAATTTCTAAAAGACAAGAGAGCCCTCGGGTGCCGTTGACACCAGTGCAGTGAATTTATGACACTGAATGTCAGTTGGGAATGTAAATAGTGTGTTAAATAGCTTAATAGTAACATTATAATTAATGTATCGTAAAATGCACAGCAAAAAGGGTATTTCTTGACTGCATTATTTCTGTCTGACCTTGTCTGCAGGTTGGTGAAGAATAGGCAGCTTCTCTTCCATCTTATCCAGTCCTTTCAAGGCGTACTCATTCACTGTAGCAACTGAAACATGTCGGCAACAAAGATTCAGTAATAATTGGGGTGGATTAATATTAAATGTTTTCATACTCAAAAATTCCCTTGCTAAAGTGATCAGTGGGAAGTAATGCCAGATAACACAAACAGTAATTGTTTTATATTTACAGTAAAGTAAGAATTGAAAGGCTTTTAAAGCTCAAAATGACTCCTCCAGTCAAGGCTCTGGAATTCTGTTCAAAGAAGAAAAATCCTATTTTTATTCCTCTTGTATTTTAGCCCGGAGGTAACAAGCGGACCTGGCATCAGTTTCACTTCTTTAATGTGCAAAAAAGCTTGCAATACCCATTTGATAGTACGCCATCATTGCAAATATATTACATCATATTTGTTCACATGGAGCAGAACTCACGCTGTGGTTCTATAATGTCAAAAAGCGGCTTTGACCCCGTGGTCGCGGCTGCTCCCAGGGTTCGGACTCCACTCTCTGCTACATCCATCACTCCCTTCAGCAAGGGCACACTGTCTTTGGTGCTACTGTAGGCGCTGGAAACCACCCCGCACGCTGAACTGACCAGAGGCAAATTGCCCACGCGGGAAACAACATTCTAGGACAAAACAACAACCGTTATTGACATTGAAAAGACATAAAAGTAAATGTGAAATGCAATGCAAGCTCTTTTCAGTACAGAGTTTAGGTTTTCTGCTCAGGATAATGATTGATTCCCCACAGTGGTTTATCAAGCATCAAATGAGTTCATAATATGCCTTGGTTTTGTAATACATGTCATTTTGGGTCACGGTGCTCCTCACCTGCTGGTCTCCATTAGCTGGTTCGGCTGCTGCAGCTCCAATCTCATTAGTCTTCCCGCTGTCTGCCATTGCGACTGCTGGATTCAATCTCTGACATGGAATATGGAGCGTCAGAAACAAGAGATTGCTTGGTATGCATGATGAAATACATTCCTGATATTCTTTGTTTAAGTGGCTATCTTGGAGAGGAGAAATGTCTCATGAAATTCGGAAATCGAATCGCTGTCCTGTCACAGGGTTTAAGAATGTGGGCTGAAAGGCAACTCAACCATGTTCAATTTCATTTGTAAACACTATGATGCAATGAGGATGAAACTGCATTTAAAAAAAATAAAATGGTGCAGCCCCACAGACACCTCAAGCCAGCACCCTATGTCAAAGTTGAAAGTAAAATAATGGATAATGATACATTTTGGAGTTTAGTTTTTTTCTTGTTTTCTTCCCACGGCAATATTTTTGCATTTTTAAAGCGATATAGTATCTTTAAGTATTAAAGTCTAAACATCAGAGGCTAAGGAAAATGTTGATTTGCTTATATAAACAGGGATTTATAAGGCCAATGTTTGGTAGCTCAAGGGGGGAGAATTAGAATGTGTGAGTTCTAAATTTAAACACAAACTTTATATTTTGTATTCTAGTGACATCAGGAGTAAAACAAGAATCTACAGTTTTGGGACCCTCTGTGCCTCAAGGAAAAAACATCAAACTGAAATTATGGAAGTACTACTGATTGTAAGTCGCTTTGGATAAAAGCGTCTGCTAAATGACTGTAATGTAATGTAATGTAATATTTTCCCTTCCATTTAGCTTAATATTCAGACTCTTAATATGTGTATACAGAAACAATACTGGTTTCCTGAGGTGACGATTGTGACGACATAAAGATGATAAGAGAAAAATTCTGGGGCTCCAGAAGTTAGTCTGCTTTAAAAAAGAGAAAACCCGTGACTAATGGCTAACTGTGGACCGGCAGACCACTGACGCTGGAGATTGATTGCTCACATTTAGGCGTGCAGGAAAAATGGACCTCGATATCATTTACACCATGTGAAAATTCTTAAGTGAAATATTGAGCAATACTGCAAGTCTACTATTGTAAAATATTGCTTTAAATAAAAACTAGGCCAAAAGAATTACTCAAGTGCAATATTGCTTCCTATTCCACTAATACAATGAGTTATTGCCTGAAATAAAAACTAAATCTAACAGTAAATTGGGTCAGAAAAGGGTAAAATAATGAACTTCACATAAAAAGGTGCCTCCAGTGAATTACTCTTGTAGGAGGGGGTGATATGGATACAATTCTCTATCATGGTAGACTGTATGTAATCTAAGACTGCAACTAAAGATGTTTTTTATTGATTATTCTGCAGATAATTTTCTGGATTAATTAATTAAACTAAAAAAAATGTAAGAAAATATAGTTTAAAAAAGGCCATCCCGGTTCCCAAGAGACATAGGGGACTATCCAAATGGTTTGGTCATTCTAACAGTCAAGCAC
Source organism: Anoplopoma fimbria (assembly GCF_027596085.1). Lineage (NCBI taxonomy): Eukaryota > Metazoa > Chordata > Actinopteri > Perciformes > Anoplopomatidae > Anoplopoma > Anoplopoma fimbria. The sequence goes on along the minus strand of NC_072456.1, from coordinate 21,687,966 downwards.
CAGAAATATTTTTACATCTAAAGTAAAGCGGAAACATCGATTGAATCGTTAGTTGATTGAATAAACTTTTTTTCTAACGTGAAATTATTTTGATAATCAATTATTTGTTAATGTAATTTCCAAGAAAAAAAAGAACAATCATTCTCTTGTTTGAGCCTTTCAATTGTGAGGATTTTCTGCTTTTCTTGGTCTAATGTGATAGCAAACTGAATATCTTTGGGTTTCAGACTGTTGGCAGAAAAAAAAAAAAACAAGCAACTTGAAGACGGCGCCTTGGGCTCTGTGAAATTAAGAAAGAGAAATTGTGGCTTTTCATTATTTTCTGAGATGTCATTTATCAACAACGATAAAACGTGATCGCTGGTGCTCCCAACATGTGGACGGCATCTGTTTGTGTGCTACCAGATGGCGCAGGGAGACATTAGTGGACTCCATCTGTATTCACTGAAACACTAGTCGTTAACCATTGTTGACCTGATGTTTAAGGCAGACGAATCAAAGAAAGACATGGCCCAGTTCAGCCCAACAGATGTAAAGCGTTGCCAACATGAAGTAAATGCTCAGGTAGATTAGGCTCCACTACCACTTTAAGGAACTGTTGACAGTATAATCATATTCAGAAATCTACACTTAAGACAAGCAATTCCACCCGTGGATGACCTTTATACAGAACCACTGTCACATCATTTCACAGATTCTTTTTAGATGTCAGGGTGAATAAAATCTCTCTGATGTTTTCATGACCTGTGGTGTTCCAGATTCTGTGTGTTTGCAAATTGCATTTCGTTGCAACAGCTTGGTTGAGCAACATCTTTTTCTAAGAGGCAGTTGATGACATCTTCACTGGCTTTATTACAAAGCAAAGTCTGACACACTATTCTCCCTGCTATCAAGTGAGAGATGAACCCGAGATAATTCTCAGCGACGCTCTACATATCATGAGGAAGGCTGTCGCAACACAAACTAAGCTGTTTTAGACTTTCAGAATGAATCATCTCACTGACAGGCGATTCCAGCAAAGCGCTCTGAAAATTCCTATTGCGTTATATGATTGTCACATCTTCAAAATGTTGAAACACATCAACCACTTTCAGAGAAAAAGAAAACTGCCAGTCTCCCTTTGGAGCTGAAACATTACGTGACCTTTGATATTAATGGTCAGGCTGGTATATCTCCAGGAAAATATTGAGACACTTGACATAGAAGACATTGTTGTAGCAGACACAAAAGAAAGATCACCTCTAGTCAGTGGGTTAAAGAGTTCTGCAGCTGTTCTCGAATCCACGACGCTATATCTGTCTGTGATCTGACGGATTTAGAAAGAAAGACATTTTAATGTTGACAAAAACAGTAAAGAGTAAATTAACCAAAGAATGGAAGAGCTAGGAATATAAATTTTAACCTTTTTCTAAAATAGTGTAGACCCAGATAAGTGACATTAATTTGCATTAGTGGAAAAGCATTTAGTGAGAGCAGAACCTGGAGCTCATGTGTCAACGCCTTCCAATGCGTCATAAGATGATTATAGGGATAAGAAGAGGGAAAAAAATCCATTACACAATATTCTTGTGAAATATTGAATTTTGTTCACGCCACGAACAATATTAGAGTAGGCGCTCACAGCCTCACATCCACATTTAGAGGTCACAAATAGACATTTCTGTCTGTTAGGGGTCAATATTATATATTAATCTCCCATTGTGGAGAAAAAAATACGATTCAACCCCAGACACTTACATGACAAATGTACTCTGTTGTCAGTCCTGCTGAGTTTTGTGATTTCCAACCCTTCTAGCTGCTTTTGAACACAACACAGTCTGCTTCACATTCATTCTCATTCGTTTAGTGGTTGATGAACTTTGCCCCACATGAGAGGAGAGACTATGGCTTGTGCTAAACGTTACTTAAGCAAACAAAAACCCTCTTTTTTCCATCGGTTCCTCCTTATTTATCATGACTTATGGGCAGATAGACTCCTCTACGTTAAAGTAATTATTTAGCTAGTTTAAAGAGTTGAAACTAAGTCACAGTTACATACATGTTAGTAAGCAGCACATGTTTGAGAAGTTGATTTAAATACAGAACAGAGCTGTCTTATTAGCCACTGACCTCACTCACTGCAGCTCCTCTGTCCTCGGGTGACCTAGGTGTAATGTTGGTCAATGAACCGGACCAGCCCACAAAAAAAGGGCCCTCTGTCTCTGCGCCTGAGCTGCTGAACAGTCACGTGATAGGCGGAGAGGCGGGGTGAGGGAGGGTCTTGTAAACTTTTAACCAATAGAATCACAGCACGGAAGCTACACAGTCACAGCTGTAAACATCTGGTGCAATACAATCATAAAAGAAAAAAGGAAAATGAATCTAAATGAATACATATTTCATTTATGTTTTTATGGCTGTACTCACTCAGATGGAGTTTGGACTTGCCTTGCTGATTTGTCACTATCTATTTTTACAAGAATTTATATTGTCTGACTCATTGATAATACTATAAATTCATAGATTTTTTTTTATTATGATGGAAGAATTCAATTTGTGTTCTGGGAGGTAGTGAAATCTAAGTAGGTCTTTATTAAAGTGCTGTACTTAAGTACAATTTTGAAGCACTTGAGTATATCTATCAAAGCATCTACTATATTAGGAAAGTACAATCATTTTTACCTCACTACATTTCTTTAACAGCTGTAGTTACCTATTTAGTAGTACACCTTCTCAAATCCCTCCACTGGCTCCCCCATGCTTTATAATTATAGGCTACTTCACTATATTTCAGAGGAAAGTACAATCATTTTTACCTCACTACATTTCTTTAACAGCTGTAGTTACCTATTACTTTTCAGACTATGATTTTACAATCTCGCCCAACTTTAACACTCAAGTATTGCTTCCATGTTCATGCATCAATAGTTATTATCCTTTTCATGCATTCTGCATTTTAAGTACACTTTGAATTATACTGTAGCCGTGTTACATGTAGCCATGTTAATTCACTGAAGTAAGTTAGTAGTCTGAATAAGTAACGATCTGAATATTTCCTCCACCACTGGTATTGGCCAAATTCATGATGTAGCACATTCATATGGTCAAAGGTATTAAAGTGTACACCTGGCACACAGGTGATTAATTGGGTTATGATTTCAAAAATCTAAAAGCTTCATGAACTACTTTTACTTTTTGATAAAAAAAATTCTGACAAGGTCCTCATTGGACATTTTCCAGAGTAACAATGTAACCATGTAAACTTGTAACCCTGTGACCTGAAAATGTAATATCCAGTCATGTGATTACTGGTGGCTGCATATGGAGCACACCCTTGAAATTCAAGTCGTGCAGATTTTTTTTTTTGGATCAAACTATTATTTCTAAGGACAATAATGAACCTTCAAGCTTAACTTTCCCTTAAGTTTGCAAAATACAGATAATTATAATTTTAACCCCTTCTATTTAGCATTTATAAGCAGCAAACACCTAATAAATGTTTTACATCATAATATAATATCAAACATGAGGTATATAGTTATTATAATTACAAATGATGTGTATTATATAAGCTACATTCATTTATTATATTAATAAATGATAAAGTATTTATTCATTCATCCATCCTTATTCCCTCTCCAGGTTAATGTGCAAACCCCATCTGCTGATGAAGGCCATGAGATGCAACAAGATGCTACAAGAAAGCTCCAGAAGAAATTTAGTAAGTGGACCTTGACTTAAGAATGTTTTGTGAATCTCTTACTTATTTATAGACTGTGCTTTTGATCATTCGGTAACTGTTTACACACCAGTTATGGATGCTTCATATGAAGAGTTATAGTTTTTGACAAATACATTACATTACATTACATTTTTACATTACATTACATTACAGTCATTAAGCAGACGCTTTTATCCAAAGCGACTTACAATAAGTGTATTCAACATAGGTATTCAAGAGAACTACTAGTCACCAGAAGTCATAAGTGCATCTCCTTTTGTTAGTAACCGTGCTGTTTGAGTTCTTGTTTTTCCAGCAACATGTGCTTTTTGTTTACATTTTGATCATGTGGTGTTGTCATGTGTTTTCTGTTTTTGTTTTGAAAAGCCATGTGGCTCTGACTCCACCCTGTCTTTGTTTGTTTTCCCACCATTTTGTGTGCACACCTGATTTCTGTTTGTGGTGATTGGTTTGTGGGTATTTAAGCCCGGTGTGCCTTGTAGTCTCTGCCAGATCGTGCCGGTTAATACCTGAGCCTTTCCAGCGTTTCGTATATCTTGTTTCTCTCTCTGCCTGTGATTTTTGACCTTTGCCTGATTTTTGACCTGCCCTGCTTGGTTTCTGTGTTTTGGATACCTTTGCCTTGGACTCTGTTCTGACTTTTGGATTTTTGACCTCTGCCTGCCTATTTGACTACGAGACTGTTTTTGCCCTTTGGATTGTTGCTTGAGAACTTTATTAAATCTACTCTGAACCAAGAGCTGTGTGGCTGCTAGTGGGTCCTTTTCTACTGAATCCCTAACACCTTTTTTAAACAAGCAGCTAAGAGCATAAACCAGAGCAAAAGTAAAGTGCAGAAACAAACTAATACGAATACAATAAGTGCAACAAACTAATAGGAATACAATAAGTGCTAAGTGGAAGGCTCAGGGTAGTACTTCTTGAAGAGGTGAGTTTTCAGCCTGCGCTGAAACTCACCTCATTAAGAGACACCTAAAATGTCCTTATACTCACTTACAAGTACATTATAGTGTGTTTCAAACCATTTATGAAAACAGTTTGAGATGAGGTGAGTTGATCAGATGGCAGGGTAATGAAATATGGAGAATGATTAGAGTTTACACTTACAGTTTTTCTCAGTTAACACACAAAAAGCGAAAATTCGGCACAGTTTGCACAACCTTCACTTCATGTACCAATCGCTCGACCCAATTTGGCACTACTTCACACTCCCTTATCTGCATTAGACTCTGACTTTCCTTCTTTACACTCTGATGTCAATTACACATCACCTTGTTGTCAAAACACTACACACAATGTTCAGTTGTTGCACACACTTCTCAAGTAAAATCTCAAAGCATCAACCTACAACACACAAATATTCAAATCTCTAAACATTCAGGTCTGTTGAGCAATTTGCAATCAGGACTGCAGCATAAAAGTGCCTCGAGCCTCTGTTTTGTTTGGTGAACAATGGAGAACTTTGAAGAGATCGACAACCAGAGAAGGAGAGGGGTAAGAGTGAGAGGAGGAGGAGGAGGAAGAGGAGGATCTCAGCCGCTTCACAGTTGCTGCCATCATTAGAACCTTCAGGATGGAGAACAGGTACGAAATCTATTTGCCTTGTGTACTGTAATACTGCATATCAATAGAATACAGTGTGCTCACAGTATTTGTATTTTGCAGGACTGAAAGAGAACCACACCGTGAAGGAAGAACACACACTTTCACAGCCGAACAGGAGACTGAAATTGTAAATATGGTTCGTGAGAACAACGCTATCACACTCCGACAAATACAAACTAGGATCCTGGCTGACCATGCTACATTCAGGAACGTCCAGACCGTCAGGCCGGTTTACAGTACTGTACTGTTCTCTGTGTGTACCGAAATAAAACTTTTTTGCTGCATATTTGTGTGCTGTTTTATGTTTGACTATGAAAAAAGTAAGCCTACACTGAGACATTTTACAAAAGGAGAAATGGCTCATTCTCCAGAGTCGTTGTCATTCATATGGTGTGTTCCATTTCTATGATTGTGTTTTCAATTTTGCACTTCAGTGTGCTGTAAATGCTTGGTAGTGTGCAGCAAATGCTTAGTTGTGTGTACTCAATGAATGGTATGTGTGTGTCATTTGAAAATATGGCTGTGTGTACCAAATGAAAACACAAGTTCCATTTTGTGAACAGTGAAGAGATTTGATGGCAAAGAGTCATCTTGCAAAGGGAGTGTCAGGTTTAGCATTTTGTGTGTGAGGTTTTCAGTTTTGTGTGTGCAGTTTTGAGAAAGCCGTTATTGTTTTGAGAAACGTGTGTTAACAATTGTGAAAAACTGTAAAGTCTCCCAGCAGCAGCATGGAAAAACTCTTTCCCTTTCCTTATGCTTTTATAGTTAAACTTTTGCAGGAAAAGTTGAGTTTAATCGCAAGTAGCTTAAGTGATAAAAAAAACTGCGAAGTAGAAAACAATCAATTACAATTAAACACATATTACTGTTGAATAACATGCGATCCTGAATGCCAATGTGTTCCGATCCCTACGCTGCCTGTTTACAGCCAGATAGCTGAGAGACAGGCAACCAAGTTAACTGCAATTGACATAGGAAACCCTGAGAGGGCAGTCTTTACCCATTGAGTCAACTTAAACTTTTTTTTTCTGTAGCCTGAGCAAGATTCATGCCCATCTAAATCCTTGAGATACTTTTTTTTATTTTTTATTTTTTTTACTGCAGATGCATTACAACTCCAGAGTCTATTTTGTATTAAATATTAAAGAATAAAAGATTAAAAGATTAAAAAATCTCCAGGAAAAATGAGTCTTGGATGGTAAAGGAGGACAAGCTGTAACAATAGCTGCATTCATTAATGTACTTATTGCATAGTCTGGGAGGCGAATCTCACATATCCTTTCTTCTTCATGTGGCACTCACACATAATACAGTGCACTTTATCATTGTAAAGCCAGCACAGAGACTTCCTCTGCTGGACGCTGTGAATCGCACCACTAGAGCTCTATTAACTCCCCTTCTTCATTAACAGAGGATTTTCATTCTTCAAGCCATTACAGTTTTCATTATGTGTCCATTTGTATTTTCCCAAACGCCTGCACGAGGCTCCAGAGAAAGGAAACAGATTAACTCTAATGTTGCTATCAGAAAACTCGCAGCATAGGACCTGTTGTAGCTTTGCTTTTTCCATATTTAAAATTCAGCCTGAACTGGAAACAGTTTATGATGAAACACCACACTGAGGCTGTGAAAGTAAACGGGTCAGAGTGAGAGGAAATAGAATGATGTGGGAAAAATGGGTGTGCTGTCTTGACCACAACTGTGTGGCTCTTTTCCCGTGAATTGTTTGATATGTTTATGAATAACCAAGCAATTTCAACCTCTGCATTTTATTGCTTCAACTAAAACACACAAATCCGTGCACAAACCGGTGCCACCACTCCTGCAGAACACTTGGCAACATGTGCCCCAAAGGCTCTCATCTGTTCCCGCTTAACTCTTAACTCTGCTTCACTGGATCAGTTGATTGAGGCCAAAATTGTTCTGGATATTGAGTAATTGAAGATTATTAGATCACAGCAAAATCGACCATCCCTTAGAGTAAAATGATCGCTCCTCTCTCCCCCTCTCTCTTTCCTCTCCTGCCTGAAGACAAACCTTTCGTGATAACAGCAATAAATTGGCAATTTGACCAGATGTTCATGGATGTGAAAGCAGAACCCGCCAATCTTATTTATATTGATTTATTTTAAGATATTTTCCCACAATAAATAGAAGTGCCTACTTTCCGATCTGTTGGTCATAATAGAAAAGAAAGACACAAACTGCCGTATACATAGCAACAATGGCACTAAGACATATTGTAATATGAGTAAATGCAATAGCCTAGATGATGAATATATGCTATGCGGTGAAGCAGCATACAGATTTTTATATATTCATTACAATACATTAGTTAAAATCCCCAAATTAAAGCCAACAAATGATTAAAAAACACATTAAATTGAGCAACAAATGTTAAAGGCCCAGTGCGTAACGTTTTGTTGCATCCAGTGGTGCGAAGTTTACAAAAAAGGAGCATGAAGACTGCGGACAGAGCCGGTTGAAATAGGTTTCACTTTTGTATAAATGTTCACAGATGTATTGACCAAGTATTGGCTCAGTGTACTGGACTGTTGTAGAAACATGGCGGTGCAAGATGGAGGACTCCGTGGAAGACGACCCCCTCCCTAGGAAAATATAAATGGCTTTTCTAAGCTAAGGAAAACACCAAGATTCTTAGTTTCTGTTGATTATACATGGATTAAAACATAGTTCTGAATATAGTATTCCATCGCTGCCAGTTAACCCCCCCCCTTTAATCTTACACAATGTTCCTTTAAAGCGATCCAATAAAAAACTTGATGTTCAAATCCCAGGTGCACTTTGAGTTGTTTCGTGTGGAAGATTAATTGTTTCAAGAAGATATCCATCATCATCAAAGCGCACTTTAGAAAGGACGTAGTCTTTGCTAAGCAACGAAAGGAGCAGTACAATTACAGCGCAATGGAATCCTTTTGCTCTGTTTCATGTTTACTATCAATCCCCAAGTCTCAGGTGTGCTGAGATCACATCACAGGCATTTCTTGAGCTCAGCATTCCTTTTCCCTCCTGTTTCACCTCCTGTTCTTCATTATCAGCGGCCTCCAAACTGTAGAAATTAGTTTCCATTAATAGCTGACCAGATCTTCTTGGTTTCATCTGCGCTACACCATTGATGGGAATCTTATTTCCGACATCCTGCAACAAATTTCCGGAGGCTTGCAACACGAGGTATCAGTAACATACAACACAGCTACAAATCATCTACAGGTTGAAACTTGAGACGGACCTTTGCCCTTACTATATTCTGCCCAATAACATATTAATAAGGTATAACCAAGGCCCCGGTTGTGCAAGAGAACTTCGTCCATCATGTTGAAATAATAACGAGGCAGGAGGTTGACCTTGAGTCACATGCTGGTAAGCACGGTATTTATTATTAATATATTTCTAAAGAGATGCATTGATGAGAACATCATGATCGGAAGCTGCATAGAGTCTAGTTTAACCCACTTGTTTCACATCTTGGAAAATACTTTGCTTTCTTGCTAAGAGTTACATGAGAAGATTGATAGCAACCTCATGTGTGCAATGAATTATGTAGCCGGAGAAAATCAGAGTTAGCCTAGCTTAGCATAAAGAATTGAATCAGGGGGAAAGCTAGCCTGGCTCTCTGTCAAACAGTAACAAAATCCACCTATCAGCGCCTCTAAAGCTCACTAAATAAGAAGTTATATCTTGTTTACTGTTTAATGGGAGCTAATGTGCCAGACTATTTATTGGCCTGAAGCAGTTTACAGCCAACAAGTGGAGGCTCCAGGAAGTTGCTGGTCCTGGCCAAGAAATAGTCTGCCCCCTTAAGGCCCTAAAAAATGACAAATTGCCGTTTTTATACTTTTTGTGCTTGTATGACGTGTTTATTAGCGAGCTTTAAAGGTGCTGGTGGTTTTTGTTTTCTTGTAAGCTGTTTCCCACTGTGAAGTCTTTATGCTATGCTAAGCTAAATGAGAGTGTAGGGTCAATTTTCTCCCCTAACCCTAGGCAAGAAAGCCTACACACTGTAAGGCCTGCATCAAGTTCATGTTTTTTTTACTGTACAGTTTTTTTTCTAATTAATAAATATCTATTGATGTCCTTGAGTCAGCTAATTTTGAAGACAACCTTGAATTTTAAGTCTTTATCTGTTTATCCTCTAAAGCAAAATATACTATATTCACCAATAATCTGCATTGGAGTGTATGAGAATAGAGCATTTTAAAGACACTGCGTTAGTTTATGAAGTAGAATCCCAAACTGAAAGCTCATAAAAGTCATTAACTTTATGCGTTAAACTTTTTGCAAGAGTAACGGTCTTTAATCTTTCGAGTGGAATTGCCCTACGAGGAAAACTTAACTGGCTACAGACGTTTTATGACTGTTTGCCTTTGGCTTAAAGGATATTGGAAATGTGATTTGTGGGCAAACCTCTAGCAGACCTTAAAAACACATAATCTACAAGATTTATAGCCACAGGCAGAGAACATGGGAAATGCTAGGTCACTGCATGCAACATACAAAATGAAAAGCAACAAATAGGTAGTCTCAACTTTGCCCCCACAGAGAATGCATTTTCCTCACTCTGTGTTTTACGACTCTCCATCGCTTTTTGAATACCAGTTTCTATTTATCTGGGTCTCCCCTGCTTATTTCAGAGAGCTTATTTCACCCCAGAGCCCTGCTGCCACAGCGGAGGTGGAGAGGAAACATGGAAATAGCCGACTGGCCCTGAAATATTTATGGTGCTTTAGTGTTGTGATTGTATGAGCTTTGACAGCGATGGCACATTACTGTGACCCTTCCCCAAACAAAAGGCCTGATGTGTAGCTATCTGTTGGGACTTGGAGGGCATACTTTTTCCCCCAGTACATCAAGTCTCCATGCTTTGCTTTTTTTCTATCGTCCTCTCTGTTTATTAAAGATTTCTCCGAATATATGAGTATTGATCTTCTTCTTGTGCTTCTTTTACCCTTTTCCACTCTTTTCTCCAATATTATTCTCTTCAAATCTATTCATAGCAGAAAGTGCTTGCCTTCTCACCTCCCTCTGCCTTCTCCTCTCTGCTCCACCTCATTTCCTCCGCCTTGTCATCTCTGCACCACATTCATAATGAGAGATTGATGGCTGCCTCTGCAGCATCGCTCAGTAATAATAAAGTCACCTAGATTGGTCCCAACTAATTTACAACACAGCCTGTTTACACACCGACCGTAAATTATTTTGTATTTAGACTGAATCTTGTAAGTAATCAAACCTTTAATTAACTTTAGACTATTAATTACAATGTCATCTTTAGACTGAGTGCATTACCACCAACTGACAAAAAACAGACCTCAAATAACGGTTAAACTTGAGTAAGTTGGATAAACATGAGTAACTATATAATTGAGTTTGCTCGTTTCACAAACACTCATCCATCCTTTATGACAGCAGACTTGTTGTCCCTCTTGTATAAATCCAAAAAAAGCTTTTTTATTCAAAACTATTTTAGTTTACTCTTTACATGTCACGCTGAGAGGAGGAACAATTCAACATTGAGCTCACAGCCTCAGTGTTTTGTCTGAATACTGGAACACAGTCCCACACCGGGGACGGTCACTAAAAAGGTCCTTTTCTGTAGTTTCATTTGATACAGATTCTCTCAGTGAATGCTGCGCTAGGCATTATCAGTGTCGATGGCATGTCTGGTGACTTTATCACAAGCAGTTTATTCTTAGTCTTACTCTGGTATGCAACGTCTTCAATATTTCATCAGGCTAAAGCAATACAGTTCAGAGAAGAAAAAACACTGCCTCGGTCAAGTTATAACATTAGTTATCATTTTTCTTCTCCATTATCCTAATAAACTATGTTTTGTTTAGATTTGGCGTTAGATTGTGTCAGATCAAACATGCTTTTTAATGTTTGTCCTTGGTTACATTCCTTGGTGGAATGCGACTAAGTACATTCACTCAAGTACTGAACTTAAGTACAATTTTGAGGTACTTGTACTTTACATTTATGGGGCTTCTACTTCACTACATTTTGGAGGCAAATATTATACTTTTTACACTTCTTTTTACATTTATTTTTAAAACTTTAATTACTAGTTACTTCACAGATGAAATTATGAATACAAAATATAAAATTCACGTATAAAATATGACATATCATTATAAATTAAGCTACCCAGCAGTAAATAAAGTACTTTAAATTAGCCCTGCCTTCACCAGCTGCAACATTATTTAACACATAAATGCATCTATAATTAAAATCCAGTAGTATAATATTGGCCATTCAGTATAATAAGTTTTACTTCAAGTATAGTTTTATGTTAATACTTAATACGCATTTTTACTTGAGTATGACTTCGAATACAGGACTCTTACCTGTAACTGAGTATTTTTACACTGTGGTATTGCTACTTTTACTTAAGTAAAAGATCGGAGTATTTCCACCCCTGGTTGATGTAGTTCCTAGCTGTCTGTGATGTTGTTACTCATATAAGTCATTTCAAATTGATTTTGTCCTTTGGTTCAGATATGGTATATGTTGAATTGATATTAATGAAATTGTCAGAGTCTTAAAGCCAGAGATTATAAAATGTCTGAGCTACATTGGATAAATTGAGTCGTCATAGCGACTGCCGAGCTTGTGAAGTCACTGCGTCTGATCACATGAACCCGGCACGCAGTCTGTGTGTCTTTGTTCGCAGCTTGGCGAACCATGTGATTACTTTGGTGGGATGGAAAATGGTCACACTGGAGACTGAGGCATCTTTATTTTGCAGTCATTTTTCTGCTGAATTGGAAGTTAGCAGACAAAAGCCCTTGCTGTGAAGAGTTCATCTAACTTTGGCATCAGCATATATCCCCTCTTATTGCTACTAACACACAGACACACGCCATTCTCCCCTCCTGCTGTCTTGCTGTGCCGCAGGGGGCATGATGACTGTGCTGCCCCTTTTCCCCTTGAAAGATTAAAAAGTGCATTCCTCATCGAACTTTGCCGTTATTTTTCCACAGATTTCTTGCTCCTTCGTTGCAGCTATTCTCCTTTTTATCTGGCTCAGGCCTTCTACACAGCGAGTGGGATGAAAAGAAACGGGTGAACAAAACAAATGTTTATTTATTGTCAGCACACGCACTTTGACAGGAGATGGCATGGTTCAGGTTCTTTTGTTGGACATTGCTCAAAGTTCCTGTGTCCTGAATCATTTCTATGCAAATTAGCTGGAAACAGAATAATAAAGCTAATCTGGGGATTAAAAAATAACTTTTATGGAGCTGTTGAATAGAGTGCTGTCAGCAGTATGTGCACTGAGTCACTGTGGACGTTCTCCCTCACTTCCTGCATCTTTCTGTGACATATTTAGGAAAGGCAGCAATACAACCATTTATAAATGTACCCATCAGGCAGAAAAGGAGCAAGTTAACATTCATTTGGAGTCTTCTTTCTGGCCACCTGTCGAATGTTAGACCAATATTTACTCTCCCTTTAGCTCTGTTTTGGCCTCCACCAACTCCCTAATGGAAACATGTGGCTATCTAGCTGTTAAATCTAAATGCTAAAATATGATAACCAGCTGGTCGCCAACTGTGTCTGTGTGCAATTTGATGCTACGCAGGAAGTTTAGGCTAAAGTGGGCTTAGAGCTCATGCATAAACATGTTTGCATTGTTTTCATGATGTAGCAGGTTGAGGCTTTTAACATAAAAAACATTGTATTTTATTAGCTTACCATATGTATGCAAAAAGCGAGTCTGCTTAGTAACTAGTCATTATGTCTCTCAAATAACTGTGGTGAGTAAAATGTAAAATATTTCTCCTGAACAGGACTGTTGTGTAGTTTTTAGGGGGATTTATTGGCAGAAATAGAATAAAATATTCACAACTTTTCATCACTGTATAATCACCTATAACAAAGTATTGTTTTGTTTTTGTTTACTTAGAATGAGACCATATACATAGGAAGCGGGTCCTTTTCCACAGAGTCCGCCATGCTGCACCGACATCTTTCTACAGTAGAACGTACAAACCAAACACTGACTCTAGAGAAGGACTATCACGTTGTTTGTTACCTGAAGGCCACCGTAGCTCTCTGACACCCTTAAAAGAAATAGGAGGGTTGAGCCGAGGGGTATTAAGTTGGTTGCAATCTGCGACCTCACCACTAGATGCCACTACATCCTGCACACTGCTCCTTTAAATGTACAGGAGCAGAGCAGAAGGATTGTTGACTCAGTTTACCTTTTATTGCACAACTTTCACTTGTGGCCAGAGTGGCTGCTTTTTAGGGGGGAGGAGTGAGAGTGCAATGAAGCAGCAGGGACAAAGCAATAAAAAGTGTCAGCTCTCGCTCTCTGTCCCTCTCAAACACACACACACACACACACACACACACACACACACACACACACACACACACACACACACACACACACACACACACACACACACACACACACACACACACACACACACACACACACACACTTTGCTAATCTTTAACCAGCCAGTCAAACAACCTTGTCCTTCGTTGTTGCATGTTATGAAAAGACTGAACACCTTGATTCTTTTACACAAACTGGCATGCTTGTTTTTTTTTATGTGAGAGTGAAAGAGGAACAGAAATCAAGTGTCTAGGGACAACTCATCCTTATTCCTCTGTTAGTAAATACTTTCCTCTGTTGTAACCTGATTCAGTCTGCTCAAAGACTTTGAGCAAGTCTCCCGTGGACAAAATAAACTTTATTTTTTATTCCTAATTACGGATGCTGCAAAGTCACAGACAGCACAGGGTGATAACGTTAGCAGGATGAATAATGGTAATAAGTACTCCGGTGCTGTTGCAGGCACATTTTGGGCTGTGTAAATGAAGATAAGACGAAAAACCAAAACAGCAAATAGCAAGCAAACCAAAACATGTCCTACAATGATATCAATGTCAGACAACAGCAGGCCATATCATAAGCTCCACAAAGGAACTTGTATAACAATAGCCACGATATGCAAAGAGAAATTGCCTTTGTTATCTTTCTGGCATTTCTTTAGACATAAACACTGAACATTACATTAAAGAAAGTGCTTGTTTTAATTCCTTTACTTATATAATGTGCACAAAGTAACAGCATTTTATTCAATAATATGTTTTTGGATTCAAGATAACCGTTGGCTAAATTAAACTCAGTGATAGAAGGGGACTGTTTTGCATATTTCTCCCAAATCAGAAATTGAGTCATCTGATCTGGCACCGCTGATTAGCAGATTGAATCAAAAAGGCTGTCAGACTGCTGCCAGTAACTTTATTAAGATGGTGAAGAGAGCGAGCTGCACACACGAGCCCTCAAACCTATAAGTCATTATTTCAGTTATTCATAAATCAAAGCTTAAAAGTGGCCTTGGCTCTTAGTAATTTAACGGCAAGGTCCAATGGTCTTCACTCCTTTAACACAGCACCAGCATTATCCATCGACAGCGCTGTAAATGCTTTTTCAGTGTGGTCATTTTGGCATCAACTCCTCTACGGGACATTTAGATTCCTATTTGGGTTAAGTACGAGTATGAAGTGCTCAAACACAAAAAACCTAAAGTATGATAAAGCAACAATTACGTTTGGCTGGAGGCTTATTGAGATTTAATTTTAATGGGACTAAAATGATTCCTCTGTTGTGTTAATTTTGGCTCAATGAGAAGACAGAAAATATATTAAACTCAAGGATGGAGACTGCTGGAGAAAAGTGTTTTTTAAAGTTCACTCAGTAAAACTAATTGTTCCTTAAGTGTGGGCCATAAAACAGGACTATGTGCTGAATCAAATGATGAAAGTGGATGAAAATGGACACATTTCTCCCCCTGCTGACTGAGTGATGTTTGAATTTTCCCATAAATATTATTGTTATTGTCCACTCTGAGGCTGCTTCACAGTCGAAGAAACGAGCTGTTAATTGAGCATGGACACAAAAAGTAACAACAATAAGGTAAATAACATATTTTGAAACTAGTATAGATAGATAGATAGATAGATAGATAGATAGATAGATAGATAGATATTTTTTCATTTTCGTGTCATGCACAAAAACGTGCCCAACCCTCATGGGTTTACAAGACACCATACAGTACAGCTGCAGTGGATCCACATCTCATCAGGTCACATCTGATTAGTACATATCCAGTAAGACCATTGCTTGTGTTCGACCAAAATCTATCATCTGTTGGGCTATGGATCCTCCTCCTGACCACATGGCCTAACGACCTGGTTGTCCAGAAATCATAGCAGAAAAAGTACCTATCACTTTTTATCCTGGTGGTTTGATCTTTTCTAAAAAACGTCTGTGTCTTATTCTTCTGGCAGAAAAAAATCCCTTGGAATAAAGTTGACCGACGAACAGTGTCTCTTCTCTTTTGGCCCAAAGTGTGTGTGTGTGTGTGTGTGTGTGTGTGTGTGTGTGTGTGTGTGTGTGTGTGTGTGTGTGTGTGTGTGTGTGACGAATCTCACTTCTCAGTTAATCTTTCCACCATGAACTCTGTCCGACAGACAAAAGGGAAGTTTGTTTGTTTGTTTGTTTGTTTGTTTGTTGCAGTGACTGGATTTTGACTGCACACATTCTGCCCCCCCCCCCCTCCCTCCCCCCAATTAGCCATTTAATCAATTCCATTCCAGTCGCTGCGTAATTCTGCTTCAGGTTTTGGCACAACCAGGCTTCAGGAGTCTCTTGTGGATGACAGCAGGGGAGCAGCGCTGGAGATGCTGTAGCTCACACAGCCGCTAGAAGACAAGCGCCGTGGTCCTCCCACCACCACCACCACCACCACCACCATCCCGAAAGCTCCGGAGTGAGTGCAGCCCAAGGAACAAGGAACTATTTCATTTTTTTTTAAAATAAATAAACCGATCAATGGGACTTGGCACCCACGCTCTTTACCCCTGTGACTCTGTGCTGTGGAAGTGGGACGGTAATTTTTTTTTTTTAATTTCATTTAAGACCCCGAGGTGGGTTTAAAAAAAAAAAAAAAAAAAAAAAAAAGAAAAGGACGCAGCAATGACAGAGCAGCAGTCGTGCGCAGCGGCGATATAGAGCAACTATTGTGGGGACGGATAGAGACTGATAACGCAACTGGGGCGACAGCGGCAGATGTAATTCACCCCAAACGGTGCAGCTGGTTGTTTTTTTGGGGTGGGGGGGGACAGGACAGTGGTGTGCCGGACGGGCTGTTACCGCGGTCCTCTGCGTCCGGCGTTTTTCCCCAGATTACTTGGGGGATCTCCGACGGCTGTCCGCGGAAGGGGAGTATCGCTGCAGAGACGAACCAGGGGGTGGAGGGAGGGTGGAGGGAGAGAGTGCCATGTGTCGGTGCGCGACATAGAAGCTCTTTGTGGGGGGCTGTTTTGCACCGCGGACAGGTGTGCGTAAGTGTGTGTGTGTGTGTGTGTGTGTGTGTGTGTTGGAAACTAGCAGGGGTGCGCGCAAACACCACCCCTGAGACAGTTGTTCTGGGGATGTCAGGCCGGCGCACTGGATCAGTTTTTGCCAGAGACAGGTGCGACAGGGAGGAGTAGTTTCCAAAGCCCGACACAGGAGCCTCCTCTCTCCTCTGATCACTCCGGGATTTTCTTCTTTTTTTTTTTTTTTTTTTTTTTTGTGTGTGGAAGGTGGGGGGAGAGAGAGAGAGATCCAACCGGGGACTCACAACCGGCTCGTACTGCCGTGGCTCGGCGGCACCCTCCACCTCCACCTCCACCTCCACCGATTATCAGAGGTAAGTTACCCGAGGTGTCCGGTGTGGGGGTCTGGGGTTGGTGGTTGCGCGCTCTGGGGGCCACTGGGCTCTGTCGCGCATTGATGGTTTGGATGAATTGTATCATCATCATCATCATCATCATCTGCTGAGATGAAGGGATGAAGTTGTGCCATTTGGTTACTGGTCCGTTTTCCCTTCCCCATCTCGGCTTTACAGTAATGAGGTTGCATTGTATAATTCTCTATTTCATACTGCGTAGCTCGCAGCCACGCACAAAAAAACCACGCAGCTCTCAGCTGTCCGGAGCCTGAAGAGGCGCTTCTCCATCCATCTATTGATTGGGTATTGACAAGGCTCAGGTCGTGTGATTAAAGAAGGCTGACAGTTATGTATGTATGTATGTTGGCTCAAGATCATTTTGTAACTGTACATTATGGTGATAGCTATACTGTCCTAATACATCAGTGTCACTTACCCACTTTAATCAAACCTGGTTTGCACAAGGAGCTATTTCATTTGAGACATGTGGGACTTTGCTCATTGTGTCAGGAGGGATTTTTGCCTTTTTGACATTTCAATTGTTTTAAAGGGTAGTTAGTAAAGCTCATCTTCTAATCCAGTGAGTTGCAGAACAGTAGAAGCGGAGACTGCATCGTATCTTCGCCATGGGAATCGTGAAAATGTGCCCTTCTCTTTGTGTCTTTCTCGCTGTTGTTTGCATCGTGTGTTGTGTGATTGTGTGTTACCTGCTAGCGGTTGTGTGTACGTTCTACAGTCCTACCCGCTGGGCCCCTGGTGTCCAACGCTGCTGCCTTCAGGCTCTGCCATCCCTCCCTCCTTTTTCTCTCTGCAGTAGCTGCTATCTTTACAGTGCACCGAGCTCGTTGACTGGATAATGTCAGAATCACATTTTTTCGCTTTTACTGCGCGGACCGCTAACCCTCAATAGCTGGCTCCAAGTTATCTAAAGTTTCTCCATTTTGGAGCTGCTTGTTTTTTTTGGTTTTGGCCCCTGTTTCAAATTCAAATTTCCTTCCAGCTGCCTTTTGTCCATCGGCGAGGTTTGTGGACTGGAAAGAGAGAGAGACAGAGAAGTAAGTGAAGCCCCTGAGGGTCAGAGCATTCCTATAATGAGCCCTAGTGTGTGTGTGTGTGTGTGTGTGTGTGTGTGAGGAGAGAGAAGAGCAGGAGGACAGTGAAAGACACATCTAAAGAAAGTGAGACACTGCTCCTTGTCCAGTGCAAAGGTAGAGACGGCCGAGGGAATACCAGCACCTCCACTAACCTTTCTGTCGCTCTCACTGTGTCAATCAGCCTCGGAGGACGAGAGCCTCTTTAATTCCCCTTCCTCTGGGCTGTCACCCACTCTGACAGCCGGAGCTCAGGGGTACTGCCACAGGTTACACATAGATCCTTCCACCCTGCTGCTCAGGTGCTACTCCAGAGGGCGATCCACTGCACCAGGCTCTGTTTAAGGCCTTTTTTTAATAGAGCAAACAAGGCAGAGAAAGTAGGTGATGGAGGGGAACAAGTTAAGATGAAACACGAAGGGGAAGATGATCATACACGAATCATCTGAGTGTTGCAGCTTCTTTGGCACGACAGAGGAACAGTGATTGCCCTCTCATGTGCTGACATCCTCTTGTAGGCCGATCACGCCACCAGTAATTACAGCAGAAGTGCTATCAGAGGGAATTAATTAATAGACAACAGAGGAAATACCTGTCGGATACGATCTCTGATCATCTTATTGCACCGGATCTAGTTTTCTGTTGTTCAAGGGCAAAACACTTTGTGAGGAGCTGAGGATAGAATAGTTTTGCTGGTTCATCAAGTCATTTGTAGAATGTTTTGAAGGGAAAATCTAACCAGAATTAAATTGGGAATGTATTTTTCGAGGGCAGCATAAGATTGCGAAGAAGATCCGATGCAAAACCAAAATTTTAAGAGGCAGACCTTGGAGCTGCTACTACTACTGAAATATTAGCACTTAGTCATGATTTAACCCTCTAATCGTGTCATTAAAGTTGAAGGATTTAATAGTAAGCTTGCTCAAAAGAGTTGAATTTCTCCCTGCAGGCAGGGGGGAAGGGATAAATGTTTTCTCAGTTATTATATAAATAACCAGACAGTAGGAAGCTTTACTCCTGCCAAAATAAATGAGAAATGACTCAGTTGGGGGGGGCAAGATTGCACAGACATGCAAGGCAAACAGGAGGAAAGCAATCGAAGGAGCGGTGTACCTGATGTTAGAGCCGATGTCTTGAACACTAAATGTGATTAGTGGAGAAAGCCCAACAGGGGGGGGGGAAACAGCAATAGTTGCAATTAAAAAGCCTAATATAGGAGCAGGGTTTTATGTCAATGGAGAACTCAGATAACAAAGCTAAATGTGTGCCCAGGAAACCAGGCAGGGGGGGTTTTACGGCTCCAAGGTCCCAGTGCTGATGTCAGTTTCTGGCGACGTCTTCTCTCCGTCCCAAGTGCTTCTCCTCGCAGCTTAACAAACTGCTCACTGGAGCCTGGCTAATCCTTGGCTATAGCAGTGCCCAGTGATTTATTATAAAGTTAGTTAATTTGGGGAGATCTGCAACATCCCACCGTTACCCACATAGCTCTGACAGATCCGCGCTGTCTTCACTGCGGAGTCTGAATCGCCAATTAGTTTGAAGAATAGTTTGTGTGTGTGTGTGTGTGTGTGTGTGTGTGTGTTTTTTAAAGTGTGTGTGCAGGTCATTAAGAAATAACCCTGCCTGTCTATCAGAGAGAAACATAGGCACATTGTTCATTACATTGTGTCTGTTTGCCATCCTGTCTCGTATGGACTTTGTGTGAGTGTGAGTGTGAGTGTGAGTGTGTGTGTGTGTGTGTGTGTGTGTGTGTGTGTGTGTGTGTGTGTGTGTGTGTGTGTGTGTGTGTGTGAGTGTGTGAGTCAGTCCGTCTGTCTGTGCCCCCATACAAGTGTGATTCAACGCTGTCCAGCCTCGTTTGAATGGGCGCCCTGTTTGTGCACCGTTTGTGACGCCAACAGCCGCTCTGCACCCCTTCTGCCTTAGGCACAAGTGTTGCGCCCTCTGTGCTGAAATAACAGGTGCCTTTTTTTACACAATGACTTAATCCCTCTTTCCCACCTCCCCCGATGCACCCTGCTGGGGGGGGCTGCTGCGTCACCTGTGCGCTTCGGGGCAGATTTAACGTGGAAATAAAATATCACCAGATGAGTCAGACACAGCGTGTTTTCCCAGACAAGACGGCACACACCGCGACAAATTGGGCTTTTGTTCTAATAGCGGAACATTTGTAGAAACCTGGATGCAACACTAAAGCCAAGGCGGCGTGTCGGAGAGAAAGATATTACAAAAAACGTCTTCAACCCCCCCTTTATGATCTAAATTGTGGCCCCTTTTGCTATCCTGTACCTAGAGATAAAGGGGCACTCCACCAATTTTGCACATTTTATCCATCCAGAGGAGGACGACTCAGCATGTGAAAACAGTTGTATAACCTCTTCTGTGCCTCTGGAGGGAGCTGTCTAAAGTTTGAAAGAACAACCCCGATGATGTCATCTGGGTTATCTCTGATTTAACAGAAAGTCTGCGTTACAAACTGAAGGTGTGGAGTTTGAAAGAAGTCGCCATTTGGGTTGTATAATGAAAGAGAGTTGAATTGCATAATGGGAAATATAGGATCCAGTGTTTTTGGAGATTGAGCCCATACTGTTCTGGGGACTAACAGTCAGGATATCTTGGCCTCTGCTGCATTGCTATGCATTACTAATCTGCTGGAGTAGCCTTCTAAGTGTCCTTTGTAGTTTAGGCACTGCCTTACATGAGCCTCAAGCTAAAGGCTCAGTTCACCCATATTATAAAAAAAACAAAACAAAAACATACTTTCTCACTTACTGTAGAATATGGTAGAATATTTTAACCGTGCAGATAGTTTTGGTTTTAGAAATCTGGCCTTCTGATTTCGCCCTTCACCTAAATACAATGGAGATGAAAGGAATGCAATTTGTGATACTCAAAGAGGAAAAAGTAACATTTCCTTTAAGGTACAGTGTCCCTATTTCTCTTGATAATCAGCACGCTGTCAACAGGTTTCATCAGGACTATTTTGTTGGCATTAAGCGTTTCCACTGAACACAGAGCATACCTCTAGAGGTCAGTGAGGAAGTATGATTTCCTTACGTTTTTCCGTGAGCAGACCCTTCAGGATTCCTGTTGGCTGAAGTTTCTCCAAGGCAAAAATGAGTCATCAGGGCAAACATTTGAGTCTAATTACATTTCAGTATTGCACCAAACACATGTGCATGAGCACCTGTGTTTCCTCTTAGAAGTGTTTCTCTGTGGGAGCAGAGCTGTCGCCATCTGCATCGGTCTAGTCTGAGACTGACAGACTGGTAGGAAATACTATTGAGCTGCCGACTCTGGGTGTTAAACCTGGCCCCCCAGCCTCCTTTTCTTTTTTTCCCCTCATTACCTCTCTCTCTTCTCCCGTTCCTCCCCCTCCCGTCCTTCGCTTCCCTTCTCCTCCGCTTTCTGCCCCCGCCCCCCCACCCTCTCTCCGTCTTCTCTGGACCTTGATGTCAAGGCCTCTCAGGCAGTGTGGTCCCTGTCTGCAGGCTGTCAGGGCCGGGACACTGCCCACTGGGACCCTGAATGGGACAAATTGACCGTAACAATGTACCCACTTAGCATGTGGAGCTGGGAGAAAGAGAAGGTGAAAAGGAGGGCCCGATGATTGAGGGCCGGGCCGGCCTCATTTGGGTGGGGGTTGGTGGAGAGGGAGAAAGCAGGACAGCTCTTTGAAACGTATGAATTGAAGACTTACATTAAATCATACACCTCGTCTGACTCAATCCTCTCCTCACACGTATCTCCCTGCACATATGGCTTTTATTGTTGTTATTCGCCCA
The DNA here is from genome assembly GCF_027596085.1 of Anoplopoma fimbria. Lineage (NCBI taxonomy): Eukaryota > Metazoa > Chordata > Actinopteri > Perciformes > Anoplopomatidae > Anoplopoma > Anoplopoma fimbria. The sequence continues at coordinate 21,666,008 of NC_072456.1, read as the reverse complement.
AGGCTAGTGCTGGGGTTGCCATAGCAGCAGGATAAACACGTTTTCCTGTGACCCTGCAAGCCCTTACAAACACACACACACACACACACACACACACACACACACACACACACACACACACACACACACACACACACACACACACAACACACACAACACACCTCATTCTCAAGGCCTTTCCTGGCAGTTTGATCTGCACTAAGGTGCGACTGCTGCCCCACAAAGGGTCAAGGATCATCCAGCCCCCCATTAAAATGCAATCAGGGCAATAGCCTGACGGGACCACCTCCACCATTTAATCACACACCGCTGCTCCGCCATCATCAGCCTCTCTCCCTTTTATCTTTTAATCACTTGTTTTTTCCCAGTCCTGTCTTCCTTTCACTCTCATCTCTCCGCCCGCTTCGTACATCCAGTGCAATGCCAAGGCAGCCAGAATAGATGAGACAGTTCAAAGGAGGAAGCCCGATATAGTCAATAATAAGCGCTCCTTCATTTTACTTTCAAAAAATCTCCTTCTCATGGTTGCTCTCGTTTGGCAGCCACAGGCTAGTATCTCCTCGGAGTTTGTGAAGTCTATGGTTTTTAATATTTTCTTGTCTATGCCCTTTAACTGTGGCAGAATGTCTTGGAAAAGTTGGAGGGATATCATGTTGTGTAAGCCCGAGGTGGCACAGTATGACAGGAACAAAGAATGCAGCTGCTATCACCAAAGGCCAAGTGGCTGTTGAATAAAGATGCTTCCCCGTTGGTAAAACTGGCATTCCATGTTGGCTTATTGTACCTCCACAGGGGGAGTGTGTTCCTGCGTGTGTGTCTCTCCTCTATCTGAATAAGGTAGACACCGGGGGATTCTTCCATTCTCTGCCGCAGTGAAAAAAGAGACATTTCCATGCGTATAAACTCCATCTGGCAGCGGACCATTAAGGATACTGTGGGAGACAGGGATGAAAAGGGGTGCAGACATGACGGAGACGGACAACAACTTTTACTTCCTGGACACGGATAAACAGTGTGTGTGAGCTGAATTTTTTTCACGCCCCCTTTGCTCTCCCTGTCTCTCTCTTTTTCTCACACACCCACACACACCATCGTGTCTCTGGCCATCACACTCTTATGAGGTCTCGGTGTCAGCAGAGCTCCGGTTTGTTAACAAGAGAAGAGACTAATGAGGGGCCATGGTCAGTAAGGGAGTGGACAGTCCCATATACCACCCAGGATACATGAATACACACTGGCACATTGAGACACACACTTGTGTATTCCCAGACAAATAAAACACACTCGTATATCTAAGCAACAAGCCACCACAAGTCCAGAACCTGGAGCAGCATATTCAGCTCTAGCAGCCATACCGCAATTATATTATTTTTCTCCTTCTGACATGATAAAAATAGCAACACTTATTTCTATTATAGCGTTCTCAGACACACTCTGTGCACCTCCGCGGTTTTATTTTCCCAGGCCAGGTTGCTGCAATCACGAAGCAGATAACTAATAAGACTCCGTTTAACCGCTGTATGGTGGGAGACATTGCGTGGAGGATGCTGGTCACACACATCACAGAATCATTTCCCGCATCAACGCAGCGTGAACCTGAAGAAACTGTGTCCTCTGGGCCAGACTGGTATTATCCTGCTTCGGTTTTATAGCTGATTCATTTGTTAGGGGAACTTCCAGCCCAAATGGCTCTATCCTGTAGTTTTATGGTCGCAGAGAAGCTGCAAAAATAAAATGAGAATGTTCTCATTGGCTTTGTCTGTTGTTGACAAAACTGTTTACTACCTCAGCTGCAGCTGTGTTGCTGTGGTCTCCGCCTGTCTCATTGGCGTTTCTGGTTTAAGTTTGTGTCTGTAGTCTTTTAAAAAAAAAAAAAAAAAAAAAAAAAAAAAAAGCAAATGTAAATGTCTGTTCACTTTTCTGCCAAGCAACCACTTGTTTTGTGCTTCAAGGTAATTAACAGCTTAATGCGTTCAGTGACCTGGGCGAGTCAGTCATGCTGAAAAAAAACAAAAAAAGGAGACTGGCTTGCTGGCACTGGTTGCGGGGCAGTTGGCGAAGTGGTGGGACGGAGCAGAGACTGTGACCTGCTGTCCCGCTTCACTCTGCGATGGCGAAGTGGAGAGAGAGAGAGAGAGAGAGAGAGAGCGGGCAGCGACATGGTGACGGCTGATGGGTGAAGCCCAACTGTAAGGTAGTGGGGGGAAAAAAGTAGAGTGGCATTTGAGCGGGGAGGAGGAAAGAAAAGGTGGAAAATAGTGGAAGAGTCTTCAGGGGATGCTCGTTCAGCCTCTGTTGCCGTTAGAAAGTGAAAGCAAAAGTGGGTCCTTGAACGCGCTCGCCTAAATTAACGTCTCAGAAGCACCAATTAATGTACAGCCTCGCTGTGGGTCTCTGCTGCGCCGAAATCAAAGGGGTCTTGCTGTGCAGTGCGTCTGCTCATCTCCTAAGCATGTGTGTGCATGCACTGCACTCACACTCACACTCACACCCACACACACACACACACACACACCTCACACACACACACACACACACACACACACACACACACACACACACACACAGGGGGATTTTAGCCAAGGAACTCAAGCCAATGAGTGAGAGATGGGATGAAAGTGTTGCATGAAGCTTAAAGCTGAATGTCAAGGTTAAAGAACAAAAGGATGATGATTTGGGCTTTGTGCGAGTGGCGAATGGATGAAGGGAAGGTGAAGTTTGATGCTGGGAGGAGGAAAAGAGGGGATGAAATAAGGACTGGAGGAGGAGGAGGAGGAGGATGGGGAGGACAGAGTGTATTCTCGAGGGCGGGAATCACAGACTCAGACCCAGGACCCATCTGGAGGCAACAGGTCTGGTGACAGCAGGCGGGTCCCCAGTCCAAGTATACCAGCCGTGTGTGACAGCTAGGACCGGAGCCAGGGTCTCCCCTCGTCCAAGACCCCCATAGACCCAGCCAATCCACCAGCAATCTGTCCCGTGGTACTAACCACTTCAATGTGACGGAGAGGCACGTTTGTTATGTTCAAATTGAAAAGCTGATGGCTGATATTAGCGCTGCTATCAGAGATGAGTGGACTCTGCGAGGACGGCGGACAGTCTGTATACGGAGGAGTTATGTGGGAATGATAGAAAGGATTTAAGCTCCTTCACAGCAAATCTGTTATTGCTGTACTACATTATGTCCCAGCCTGAATTCATTAACATTAATTTTCACTTGATACAAGGAGCGGTAACAATGGCAGCCACAAACCAATAAGCCACAAAAGAAAAAAAAAATTGATATCCTACACACATAACAGCTACTTCTAAAGCCTGCGTGCTGTTACAATAGAGCCGTTGATTGGCAAGTCTTCTGTGCCGTTGTTTTTTTTTTCTGTTGGTCGCTGTGCATTCAGAATACCATAGCTAGCGTGCTCACAGTAGCTAGTGGGTCATTCGTATTTGCATGTAAATGTTTTTCACCCCTTGGCTTGACTGGTGGGGCAATCAGAATGGCTCTCTGTCTGCATGGCTGAGAGGGAGGCTGCAATGACTGACTGTGACATTCAGAGCTCAGGCCGGGCTTCACCCTTTGCTTTCATTCGCCCGTTTGCTCACACGTTTGTTTCTGTGGGAAGGAGAAAGGCAAAAGACAGGAAAGGGTTGTTTTTCTTCTGTGTGTTGTCGTGATATCTCGTCAGTCGATCCTTTAGTGTGCATTCACCGTTTTTCAATTGTTAACGGCTTGATTTGCTCTAAACACGAGAATCAGACCATGTCGTCCCACGTCCTCCCACCTCATCATCCAGCCCCGGAGCCTCAGCTTGGCCACCTCCGTCGTTCCATGGCGCCACTGAGATGGACCCTTTTTGCGAGGCCTTTTTTGCTTGCTCCGGCCCTGGCGTGACGCACACAGACGCTGACACACACACACACACACACACACACACACACACACACACACACACCCACATGGCGATGATGGATACATGTGCAAACGCGTATCTGTCCGATGGAGGAGTGTTTGTGCTTGACTCATGTAGCACATCCCATGGTTTGGCAGGCTGTCAGGCATTAATCAGCCTCTGCCATCAAATGAAACATGGTCTTTTTGGTCTCTGAGCTCCACTAGCTGGGTTTTCTCTGCTTGTGAGTTAGATGGATAGAGGGGACATTAGGGGACAAGGAAACTCAGGAGGGATTGAATGTTTTCAGTGAAAAAGTTAGGAAACGCGCAAATTAGTGAGTGAGTGAGGACATAATGAATCAAAATACTCTATTACTGTTGGAATGTGTGTTTATCCTATGAATATATCCATTGAACTGACATTATTTCAAACATGTCCGTTAAGGCAACCACAAGGCTCCACTAATTCTACTCCGTTTGGTGCTCATATTCGCTGTATTCTTTCCCAAACGCTGATGTAGGTGCGTCCAGCGTCTTCGTCTGAGTATGTGAGTATGTCTCTGCCAATGTAGGAAGTTGTTTGTGTATTTACAGTCTAAATAAACACAAAAACTATTTTTAAAAAGTTTCCCCTTTCCAGTTTGCGCTTGTGTATGTTTGATGTGACTGCACTTCAAACATCTCTCTAATCCTCTTCCTTGACATTTGAGCACTCAGTTCTTTTATCCCAATCATAGGATGTTACTGTTCCGTTTGTTGTCCGCTGCTAAACGGAAACATTGGTTTGTTGCTGTCATTATGTGGTCTTTGCTGTCGCTGTGCATTGGCTCCTCTTGTAAATATCATCTGAGAAGTTAAGGCACCTTATGGGCTTAAAATGCCGGCGTATCGGCCTTCTAATCATGCAAAAATGTTCCATCGTTGGTTCCAGTTGGCTTGTCTCCGGCTTCACTGCGCACTGATTTTGACACCTCATCGGTTAAATGTCTCTCAACAATGTTGCTCTTGTGGCGACTCCGTCTGACCCCGTTCTTACCTGACTACGTCACGAGCTGCCTCAACACCCTGTTGTGCACATCACATTACCTGCTGTGGCTGCTCTACCCTTTTCAACAATTATCCGCTTGCTCCTTATAAATAGCCTCACTTGTTCTGTCTGTTTCATTTCAAACCCAGCCACTCTCTCCCCCGACTCTCTCTCTGCAGCAGCAGAACGTACAGAGAAACTCGATCCCTGAGTCTAAACTGAAGTAATAAACAAGACAGAAAAATGCATGAGAGCCAGCTCTTGCAGGCCTGAGATATGTCATGTACCATGAAGCTTTAAGGGTGCTGTCACAAAGAGTTAAAGCTTTTACTTATATGTATGTTGGAGACGAATAGCCAAAAGCCATCTTGTTGCTGTAGTATGAAGTTAACAGAGGCCCTGTCCAAAATAACCCAAATCATCACAGAACTATGCAGCCAATCAACAAGCTTTTAGATTGGCCTCCTGCCTTCCCAGCATGCTGTTAACTCGTGAGTGTTTTTTCCAGCGAATTTTTTAAATTATAGACGACTCTTAGAGAGCGTGTTTTTTAATTGTACTATCCTGAGAGGGCGAGCTGAGTGCTCAGTTATAGAAACACGGATGTGCACTACTTCTGCCAAATGTTAAAGATGGAAGTTATTGTTTTTTGCTTTTTCTTTTTTAGCCACTCCTCTGGTGAACAGTCTTCATTTATTTTCTCTCTCTTTCTCTCTGTTTTTTTGGGCTCGGGCCGCTTCACCTGGCATAGAGATCCTCTCTGCTGTCATCAGCACCATTAACGGCCACAACAAAGTAGCTTTGAAGCTGTGCAGGGCTTAGGCCGTAATAGGAGGACAGCTCCGGGCTCACAGTATAATGGAAGGGAAAGCTCAGCGGCTCCACTGTTTGCTCCTTAGTTCACATTTCTGCCCCTTTTCCGTAAGACATCTGCACCAATTACTCTGTCTTTATCTCCGTCCAGCCTTCATACGGCCTCTCATCATAGTTTTACCAGCCTCTGACATGAAAGGGGAGGTCGACAAATGCAGCGACACGGATCACAGCTTCACAGGATAGATGACGCTAAAGTGGCGAATGCGCGGCAGTACAATCGTCGCTCTCTCCGGAGCTATTTTCCAGACAGAGGTAGCAACTGCTGGATGCTCAGTATTTATTGCCGTCTCTTCTCTTAATTGGATGCATTATGTTAATTTCCTTTGCCGCTTTTCAAATCTTAATCAGATGGTTAATTTGCAGTCTTGCAGGATTTTACCAGCTGGCTCCGAAAAACATCTTCATCTCCGTCTATCCGTCTTCTGCGTGTGTGTCTCATCGTGAGTTGCTCGGTTTCTTTAGTTGTCAAGCGGGCAGGGATTTGTTTGTCAGAGTGTGTGTGTGTGTGTGTGTGTGTGCCCCGACTGTGTGTGTGAAGGTAGGTGGGTTAACATAACAGACAGTGTCTTCTGCCTGGTCTGGCATTAATTCAATGAGGCCAGTGAAAATGTGATGGGGATTATTTGTCTGCCAGTCAGTCCGCAGAAGAAAAGGCGAGAGTCGCGGCGAGGAGCCTTCATTAATATAATAACACTCCTCCGTTAGCAGCTAGCATGCTCTTTATGTGTCACATGCACACACCCACATAGACACCTAATGGCCAGACCCTCCACAGCCACCTGTCCTTTTTATTTATGCATTTTGTATACTTTCGTAAAAATTCACAAAAAGCAAAGAGGGAAGCTGATTATGCTTCTCCGTGTGTTTACGCGCCATCAGCTCAGCATTTTCCTCGCCATTGTCAAATCGGTTCCACGGCGCTGATAAGGAGTAATTGCCAGTGTGTCAGTTGACTTGCTTCTTCCTTGAGAGTTGCCATCGCGGCTGAAGCGGGCTTTGAGACTCTCTTTGTTCCCTTGAAAAAGTCTACATCAATATCTTTGTCTGGAGGTGGGGAGATTTGGTTTGCATCAGATAATCCCTTTTCACTCCTGAAATTAGTTTCTCTCTCTTGAGGCTAACGCGCAGAAGCAAAATTACAAATGAGCGAGGATTACAAATGTAGAAGTGTGAAACAGAACAGATAGGGGGAAGAGTGGAACAAGTGTGTGGGTGTGGGTGTGAAGGAGGCCTCTCTGCTAGCAGTCAAGGACTCTTGCTGGGATACTCTCCTGATTGAAATGAATAGATTCCTGGATAGTGGATGCCGGAGGAGGGGGGGTGTGTGGAGTGGCAGCCTGAGGACTCATCAGTCATCAAACATGCACACACACACAAACACACGCACACATATACACAGAGGCTGGCTCAGTGGCTCATTAATGCACTTTAGCACCACTGGCTATAACCAGGCAGCAGGCCAACCCCAAAAAAACCAGAAGCTACAAGGTGATGCTCACCACGGGCCACCCTGGGCTGGGTAGAGGGGTAAAGCTGAGCCTCTGGCAAGTTTGAGGTGTCAAGATTCATCCATGAACTAATGAGGAGCCAAGAGAGAGAGAGAGAGTGGTAGAGAACGAGGCTTCAATCAAACTGAATAAAGAAACCAAAACATGCACACAAGCTTCGGCACGAGCACTTCCATACACACAGGCGGGCGAACAAAGCACCTCAGCTAACAACCGCTGATGTTTTCACAGAGGAGCTGATATTTAGTTAGACTCAAGGCGTTAGGAGTGTCTGAGTAAGTGGATGTAGTGATACATCTTGAAGCAGAACACTCTCCCCGAGCCAGCGCTGTATGCCAGTGAACTAGTTCTCCTTCATCCGAGCGTCGGGGGACACAGACACACGGGGGAGGCGAGGTATAGGAATAGAGCTTTTTTTGTCATAAACACAACTACTGCCTCATTGAGACATACTCTATGTGTGTGTGGGGGGTGTGTATGTGTGTACCAGAGCACTTTAAGAGCAAGACAGCTTCCATCAGCACGATTATCAGGAGAGCTATATTGCTTATGTCAAAGTGGTTTCAGGGGCAAAATGTTGTTATTTAGTCTGTATATACGTCAGGACATTTTTGTTATTGTTGTCAGGCGGAGCAGTAGCTGTGCTCAAGAGAGCTCAGAGTGTGCTTTTTTTAAACCTCAGCAAGTCTCCAGCCAAGGCAGCTAGTTTTCTCTTCCAAGGCCCCCTGAGAGTCAACCCCAAGGACCTGGTCTAATTCTTCTGCATCACATTACCATTCTCATTAATGTGACTGATTATGCACTTGGAAAGAGTGGGTCCACAGTCGTGAGCCAACCGGCCAAAGTGTTTACTGGCACACAAGTGTGAAAAATCCAAATGCCCACTCATGTTGAGTCATGTGTCTTAGATCATTCTGACGGCTGAGAACACACCTTTGACATCTCATTCTCTGCCGGAAATGGATTTTCATCTTATTTAGATGGTGGTTTAGTACATGAGGCTGTGTTTGTGTGTTGTGTCAGTGTGTTCCTGTGCCTATGAAAGAGAGATTTGGAAGTTAGAGTTACCTTCATGTTTTGATCACACAATTAATTAACCTTTCTTGGCCTGCTGTTGAAAGTGAAGGACGTTATGTAACTCTAAAAGGTTTCCACGGAAGGAAATGTTTTTTTTTTTAACAAGCAGATCCAATTTTCTACAGCAGTGGTTGTTTTCATCGTATATGATGTCTCCTTTTGTGTTTATTGTTTGAGCGAGATCACAACAATGCACAAAATAGCTCTGACTAAGAAATGAAAACTAGAAAATGCGTAAACTAGAAAAATGCTGTCTTGGTCTTCACAGCGCACTAAGTGGTGTCCCTGAATGGGTGGAAAAAAGTAATAACACTTAATATATGAGGCATTTTTGTGATAATTAGATGTTGTGCAGAGACTGTTTAAAATGCAGACAGACTTCGGAGCAGAGGAAAACACACAAACCCCCAGAGTCATCACGCTGTCCCAACTACAGCCATTATTAGTTTCATTACAACTGGAACACAGCATAAATACCCTGTTATTTCAGAGAAGTGTGATTTCCTTAGCTCCCATCAGAATAGAAAAGGAGCAAACTTCTAATCAGTTTGCTCCTTAATATAAATCTCCCACCATTATATGTACTGCAGGCTCAATATAGACCAGACATCCCGTCTGCCTAATTCACTGTAAGTCAATCTTTATTTATAGTGCAGGGACACATTTAGGAGCAAGAGTCAAGTTTACAATTTAAAAACAAGAGAGCCTCCAGGCCTTCAAAAATGACATTATAATAAAGGAAAAGCAAAGAAATGAACTGAGTGCAGTCAAGCATGATGCTAGTAGCAATAATATCATCATGCACTAAATAAGTTTTCTGCAACTAGAGACACTACACAGAGTATTAGACATTAAAAGATCTGTTATTCCAGGAGAAGGAAGCTAATGGCCCAGGATCCCCATCTAACGTAATGGTGTGTGTCAGCCTGTGAAATGCAGACTGGTGCTTTAACTGGGCGATAATGAAGTCCTTTTGTCTTGTGAGACATAGATATTATCAGATCAGGCTTGACCACCTTAAAGCTTCACTTCCTTTAGTCGCTGTAGACGGTCATACGTGGAGAGTAAACGCTCAGAAGCTAAACTCCACTTACAATACCAATTTGAAAACAAAGCAAGGGTAAATTTGGTATACTAGAAAAACAACAGTGTTAAGTAATTGCTCAGTTGGACATTCAACTCAACTTGCATTTTCATTCTCTATAATCCAAGGTACAAAAACAAACAATGTTCACCAGACGCTGACTTGAAATGAAAATTGATTTCATTAAGTTCATGACAAAACTTCACTTCTTTGATGAGCTTTAGGTAAAATATTGTTCATGTTACACGCTACAGACTGCACTGAAATGTAAATAATCATGATATGAATTTCTGATAAGATATTCCCAAACTGTCTTGTGATTATTTGGTTATGTCCTGATAGGATCAAAGAGTTCAGTTACATAAAGTTACTCCACCAATAGGGAGATGCGCTGTTAACTTCTCCTCCGTTCTTCTCTACAATGATGTTAGCGTTGTCTTCCTGTTGTCTTCCACCTCCTGTTAATGCTGTGACGCCGTTGGACGCATGTTTTGGATTTTCGTAGCACAAATTTGGTTCGACTTTGACCACAATTTAAATTTAAATATTGCATTGAAAGCATTTCCCTTCCTAAACTTGTATATTTGGTGTGAAAGCAGGGTAAGAATCCGCCCCAGTCCTGCACACTGGCCGCAGTCCTTCCTTTTATGTCATTGTATTACTGCCCTCTGTCTTTACCGCCATTGACCTGGCTGGAGCCCCCGGCTATCAGAAACAATTACCTAGATTGTGTCAATAGAGTCAGTGAAGCAGGTGAAGGCATCAGTATCCCGGTCTCAGGGCAGTTACAGTGAATGAGGGGGTAATGGCCTTCACTTACTACAGTGTGTGAGTTCAGCTGGAAGGAGACCAGCTCGGCCAGAGAAGCAATGCGCCGCGCCGCAGGGACCTTTGTATCAAGCTGAGCAGAGTGGTGCTTTCAGAAGAAACAAGGCACAGTGTTTGTCTGTTTGTGTGCATATGGGTTTGTGTTTCTGTAGAGTTTTCTACCCCACTGTCCAGCTGAACCTGGAGTTTGTCCAAAGGCCATACTACAGCCGGTCTCTCCTCTCCTCTCCTCTCCTTTCCTTTCCTCGTCCCCTCTCTCGTCTCTGTGGGCGTCGGCTGAAGGGGCACAAAAAGATGGTGAGCCTGGGTGGCTTCCAAAATGATTTCCATTGCCGCATAAGTGCCTCTGGAAGAATGCAACTTGGTACATGCCAGGAAAAGAAAGGAATAAATGACCCTGGAGTGAGAGCTTGAAGTGGGCCAATCGACTTTTTTTTTTTTTTTTTTTTTTTTTAGGAAGACTGCATCTTGCCAAGGCCCGGCTGAGCAAATTGAAGAATTTGGAGCAGCGTAGAGAACAGCATGAGGTGGAGAAAGGAGAATAAGCTAGAATAAATGGGAAAGATTGCCGGAGTTTGGAGGAAGGTTGTTGCTACTCTCCATGGCCAAGCCCGGGATATAGTGGGGCTTTTGAGAGGAGAGGCTACACGATTACGGCAGAAGGGAGGAGATAGAAGATGGAGGGAGACGAGGAGAAAGGCTTGGAGACCTCCATTTAATTAGAATAAGCCGATGAAGAATTGAGAAGACAGCAAAAAACGAGTGGGCGTGAGGATGGAGAAAAACACCAGCTAAGGGGAAAGCAATGTTCCCCCTTTGAATAGTTTGTAATTGTTTCGGCGTGTGCATGTCCCCCTCCCCCCCTCCACCCACCCCTGTTGATTTTGCAATTATCCCGAGACCAGGGGCGGTCTCCCTGAAGTTAGAGTGCTTGAGACACTTGGGTGGCTCGATGGAGCACAGACGACGCCCAGAGACACAGCGCTTGGTTAATTAACCAAAAAGACTAAAACTGACTCTCCGGGCTGACAAACAGGAACACGACGGACGTCTTCTTTCCCTCTTCCACTCATGAGAGGAACTCCGTAGAGAGAAAACAAATCTCGCAGGTAGTTTCAGGCCGTTTGCTTTTCTCGCACCAACAAAAGGCTGAGAATCCTATCAGCCGAGGGAGGGGAGTCATTTCAGTGTCATACAAGTTTTTTGTTGCAGTGGAGGGATGAGAAATCTGCCTTATCATAAACCAACGCGTTTACTTTATGTGCTTTCACCCTTTGATAAACGTTCAGCGCATTATCTGTCATTTATGGCTATTTTTCCTCCACGCTGTGCATTTATAAGAGACCCCCTGCGGCCTCGGTCTGTCGAATTTCCACTTACAGAATGAGATTGCACCGTGACACATACCCCTGTGTATGTGTCTGACCACGTTGCTGTGCACGTGTTTCTTCTTGTGTGTGCGTGTGTGTGTGTGTGTGTGTGTGCGTGTGTGAGGGAGTTTTTTATGCAGAGGGGGAATGTTGATGCGTGCGGGTAAATAAACGGTAAGGAAGCGTTGGCAGACAAAGCACGCTGGGTTCTTGTAAACCAGTGGTGGAAATGATTAACATCCGCACCGTCCCCGAACGAACCCCGACCTCCTCCCCCACCGCCTCCCCCACCGCCTCATTTGTTCTCACTGTCCGGGGGCCTCATTTTCACTGGCGAAAGGAAGGTGTGGTTTTAAAGGAACACTTTGTCTCAATCTAAAGAAATTAACATTTTGCTATCTTAATTACTATTTAAATTTTTCATAGTGATTACCTCAAAAGTCACTTCATCTCCTCCGAGGGGGAGGTGCACCAGAGCCGGCCAATAAGGAGCATGGAATGCCAAAAGACGTCTCACTGTCTGTCCGTCTCCTCTTCCTGTTGGTGTTTTCTAAACAGCGTCCTGTGGTTTTGGCAGATCATGCCGTGGCCGCTGCGTGCGGGAGTGACTGCTCAGGCCACTGCTGACTCCAGCACACAACCTGCAGAGTGTGCAGACATCCTGTGACCCCTCGTCCCTTTGCGGACGCACACAATTTGCCGTGGCGGCCCTGTAGATCGCCGGTGCCCTGACATTTCAGCTTTGCCCTCCTATTTGCCCTGTCCCTTCCCATTATGAAACAGCATCCGTTGCTGTCACAATGGCTCTTTCAGGTGGTCTAGCTGGCTTACTGCCGTGCTCCGGCTTCACTCTGTGTGTGTGTGTGTGTGTGTGTTTGTGTGTGTGTTTGTGTGTGTGTGTGTGTGTGTGTGTGTGTGTGTGTGTGTGTGTGTGTGTGTGTGTGTGTGTGTGTGTGTGCGCTTGTGTGTGTGCTCTTAACTGTTTTTAATCACAGACTGTACACATTTTATATTGCTCTCCACCCCTTTTTATTTCTCCCCATCCTGCCATTTTGCTTCCCCACATTCATGCCTCTTTGCCACATTGACCCACAGTCTGTTCTGAAACGCCACTCTGCTCTCAGTCAGCTGTTCAGCTCCTGCCTGCGTGACCGCGGTCCGTGTCTGCAGATCTAAACATTTCCCTTCATTATCCCGGGTCTTCTTGCGGCTGCTCTGCAAATTGGCCCGATAGTTAAGTAGGCTGTGTTGTTCATTGAGCTGCCATGTCAGTAATAGTTGCCTGGCACCGGCTTTTGTTCCCCTCAGAGGTAATTGCTGCCGAGGGGTTTAAGTAATGATATGTGACGGGGGGGTGAGGGCATGGGCGTGCCATCCGTCATCAATCTGAGTGTATCAGCCCGCAAAAAAAAAGGATCTCTTGTGAAGTGAGTGGTGTCGTTTTCTTGACATTTTCCTAAATTAAGACTGCTGGGCTTCAGTGTTAATAACCTGCAGAGTGGCACTGAATGAAAATGATATTCATATCAGGGGCAGTCCAACTCTGCAGTAGTTTTGGTGGCTTACAGGCGTGGCTGTCGCTTCCTGCCGTCTTTTTCTTTCCCCCCTCACATCTTTCATCTACGCTACTTTTGTTTAGTTACGTCTCTCTCAATTCTCAAATGCAGTTGGGCAGTGAAACTCTTTATCCCAGGCTTCGGTTGACTTGAAAAAATAACCTAACAGCGACATTTTTCTAGCTTTCAAAGCAAGAGCGACATTGAAAAAAAAAAAAAATTGGAGATTGCAATCTCATATACAAATGTGAACAGAAACACAGCTGCCACCGCCTCCCACGGACATCTAGACCCGGCTTCCTCCTCTCACAAAGTTCTCTTCCTCTCCGTCCTTGGCGTTTCTCTCTCCCAGCTGTACATTAAAGTGGCATAAAACAGAGGACAAAAGTGGGTCCTCAGTGCCTCGGCACTTGAATGGCTTGATTTCCATTCTGGTAGAGACGTAGGGTCTCGGCCTGCCAAGTGCTGTGCAGACCGATCGCGGCCCCGGCCCCGGCTTCTAAAAAGAAATGCACTGTACACGGTGTCGACTGATAATGAGATATACTCGGCAACCAACAGATCTGAGTCTTTTCGCTTCTCCTCTGTCACTGTGCGGTGACTCCCTTTAGAGACCAGCTCTACAAAACACATTTAAAAGGTGCCATGTCTCTCTGTTTACACACACACACACACACACACACACACACACACACACACACACACACACACACACACACACACACACACACACACACACACACACACACAGAAAAAGGCATATATCTGCTTACCAGAGCCCTCCGTAAATTATCACCACACAGTCAGAGAAATACGCTGTTGGATTATTTGACTCTCTGATCTCATTTAAGCACATGTCACCTTACAAACACATCGCAGCATCTTGCTCTCTCAGTGGGGGATGAGAGAGGGCTGGTAGAGGGTGCTTCACTACAGGGCTGCTCTCTCATCACCAAGTCACCCATCACATACACACATACACACTCCTCGCCGCTTAAGTCCCAGTGCAATTTACAGTGGAAATGAAAACACTCCAATGGCAGAGTTTGACAGGGTGTGAGTGCTTTTAAATATGGGGGCCCCTTTTCTTTATTAGACGTTACTCAGGTGACAAGAAGACATAAACAACCCTTCATAGCGTTGAGATAAGTGAAGTTTAGGGAGTTTACAGAATCACAATTTGCTCCTCTATTTCAGCTTATTCATCGCCAGACAACTAATGCTTTATATATGTGCCTCGGCTCCATCAGCCACCCAGCTAGTTACTGGAAAGCTGCTACCAATAGGTGATCTGTTGTCGTGAGTGTTTATAGTGGAACCCAGAACTTGAATGGATTTCATGTATGCAGTTATGTAGACTCTTCCTGATTGAGTTACAGTAATTGGATTAGAGATACAATCAGACATTTACAGCACGTCTAACTCCGACAATTAGGAAGTCTCGACTCAGAAAACAGATTGACTGAATGCAGCGAGATTATGAAAGACACGTCGTTGAATTAAAAACTGCCTTCCCGTTTACGATGCTAAACGGTGGGGGGGGGGGGCTTTTCCTACAGGCCTCAGCCGTCCTTATCGGCCCCTTTGGAGCGCCACCCTGGGTCCAAATCTGCTCACTTAATCCCACCACTGCCTTTCCGCACTGCCTCCCAGCAGTCCATCGCATTTCTGCTGCTCTTTAAGTTGAACTGCTCTGCATCCATATGAGCTGTTTTGATGCTGGGAGGCCAGCACGCTTTTTCTTTTTTCATTTTTTCATTTTTCCGTTGCTTTGAAGCTACTAGCTGTTCACATGTTACTCTGAGACTTGATGCAACAGATATATGTACACCACAGCATTTGCTTCTTGGGAATGCAGCATAGCAGTTCAGATTCTGCTACAGGGGATTCAGGATTGTGTTGTTTGGCCATCAGACAAGGATCAGGGGTATGGGGACTGATGCCAAAGAAATACCAGAGAACATTTAGAGAACTGCCAAAAGGCATGGAAGGATTGTTTAAAAAAAGTTCCCTAACCCGTGTTTTGTTTGGCCCAACGATACATATGACTCCCATTTGTCCTGTTAACTTAATCTCC
Organism: Anoplopoma fimbria; assembly: GCF_027596085.1. NCBI lineage: Eukaryota > Metazoa > Chordata > Actinopteri > Perciformes > Anoplopomatidae > Anoplopoma > Anoplopoma fimbria. The sequence continues at coordinate 21,650,716 of NC_072456.1, read as the reverse complement.
CTCCTTCTCTCCACACCTCCTTCCATTTCTCTCCTTCTCCCTTGCGCAAAGTTAGTATCACACCCTACGGCCAGAGTAGTTTCTGATTAAGGAAACTGAATCAATGTCAGATCTCCAGGGAACAATAGGTAACAGACCATAATACAGGGCTACAGGAGGGCACACCTTTTCCTGACCTTCCTCTATGGCGCCGGCTTTTTTTTCCAGTAAGGTCGTGACTGAAGTTTTAGGACCAAAGCACAGTCTTTCCACTTCCTATCCCCTCCCCCCCAAAAAAAAAAAAAAAAAAAAAAAAAAAAAAAAAAGATATTTGGACGCGCATGAGCATCCAGTCGTCTCTGAGGAGTTTCGCCCCAGCAGATGGCTCGTCGTCTGCAGCCTTCAGGAATGTTTTATTTAGCTGTTTGTCACACTGGAAGACATGGGAGACCTCAATCTCTTCCCTCTCCATCTACCGTGACCCGCCACGGCTCCAGCCTGAGAAGGCCTAATGGAAACTCTCCTGTCCATGCCGCAGGTTTGAGGAGGGGGAGGGGGGCCCGACTGTCATACAGATGGAATATTGGATAAACCGGGGTCAAGGGTCATGTTTACACAGCAGATCCTCCATTTCCTTCACGTCAAACAGGAGATATTTGGCAGCCGAGGGGATAGGAGAGGAAGGGAAGCCCGACTTGACGGGGCGTCACGTGGACTTTCACTCTTTTTCTGTGGCTGTCACTCACTCCCCCCCCCCCAACCCCCTGTCTGTCTGTCTGTCTGCGTCTAACATGCATCTCACACCCATGCGGAGACAGGTGCTTGCAGTGTGACATTGGATCAGTTTGTCATCTGCTGGTCCGTCATAACATTTTGCATACACCCAAGCCTAACCTTAACATTAGCATTTAAATTGTGTAGCCTTTGGAGCTGGGGGAGGAGGCGGGGGAGGGGGGGTCGCAGTATTTCTGGCCAAAATATTTTTTTTTTACACTTTGCCTTCTCAAAGACGTCTCTTGGCAAGGGGAGAAGTACAATAACCAGTAACGTCTTTCCTCTGATAGGATAAAGAGCTGTCACGATTGATTTCCATGCCGCCTCGAATAAATTAATTGGGATCTGTCTTCAGCCTCCAATTCTGTCGCTCATTCCCTTTTTTCCCGCTTCCTCTCTCTCTCTCTCTCGCTTTGGCTCCGCGCTGCATCCCAGAGCTCATTTTCAAATACCTCAATGCTGTTGGCCGTTGTCCGTGGCCTGCTGGTGGCGTTTTGGCACGAGCAGATGTTTGGATTTCAGGCTGCCTCTGAGATGAACTAAAAAAATGTGCGAGCGGTTTCAGGCAGTCGCTCACAGTAGTGGTTTAGAGGAGTCAAAAAGGGGGGAACTTTTTGCAGAGAGGTTTGCAGCAAAGTACCCTTTTTTTGACGCCGCAATCCTCAACTTGACTGAGCTCAGCACGGAAGATTATGGAGAAGAATTATTTTTTTTTTAGCCTTTAATCCCTCTTTCAGGTTAAGAAGGGGAAGAGCTTTATCTGTGCGTGTGCACGTGGGAGTAAGTGCGAGAGAAAGAGAATAAAGGGAGGAGAATAGTGGAGGTGATGGCGGAGACGATTGGCCAAAGAGGTCTGTATGAGTGGTGCAGTTTAAGGTCGCATCACCGATTCCCCCCGACTGTTAGGGTGAGAGCGGGTGACCTCTGCTTCATTAACTCCGTAATTTGCTTTTAGCCCTCCCTCTGTGTGTGTGTGTGTGTGTGTGTGTGTGTGTGTGTGTGTGTGTGTGTGTGTGTGTGTGTGTGTGTGTGTGTGTGTGTGTGTGTGTGTGTGTGTGTGTTGCGAGAGTGTTTTTGTTTATCTGTTTGCATGCATGTCTAGAGGCTGATGGAAGGTTGTTGTTAATGAGGGAGACAGCACCAGGACGGGTTTGACAGAGAAGAGCAAAGTGAGCAACAAAAAGTAAAGTTTCTCCAGTCAGCTTCTTGATGCAGACCTCCCTCCCTCCCTCCCTCCCTCCCCCCCCCCTCCCACCATCACATTCTTCCAAAACCGAAGAGGAGGGCTGCAGGCAGAACAAGCAGACAGGCCTTTGATGCCCAAGTTGATGGTTACCAAGCCCTCTCTCTTCCTCTATCCCTCCCTCTCTCTCTCTCTCTCTCTCTCTCTCTCTCTCCCTCTCTATGTCTGCCTCGCTCGCTCTCTGTCTTGACAACCACACCACGTCCTCCACAGATATGCGCCCTAATCACAGTCTAGCCGAGCGGTGACACACCCGGCACCTTTCTCCTCTTTCTCGTCACCGTTTATGCTACTCCACTCCGTCTCCTCACGTCACCTCCTACTCCTACCTCCCCCCAGTCCGTCTTCCTTCACGCAGCGATCGGAAAAGGCGGAGTAAACACGAGTTGTCACACACTTCATCCCCAGCTCGTCTCGGTGCGGCTGAAGAAATGATGCATCCCGTCGACACGCTTAGAAGAAAGAGCGTTGAGTGCGAAGGGGGCGGCTGGCAGGCGGGTGGAATCTTGGGTAATAGACGAAGAGGATTTGGCGTCTCTGAAAACAATGCCTGCACTCAAAATCGCTTTAGGGTGTGAATGCAGTGTAATATCCCTTTTATTTGTTCAGCCGCTCGGAATAATGCGAGAGTTTCCCACAGTGATGCACGGTTTTCTTCTCTGATTCGTAAAAATCAACCTGAACATACATGTCAGTGCAACTTTGTTTAATTGGCTTGGACTGAATTTGTTTTAGGATTTCAGGCGAATAATCACATTAAAGAGTGAGGCCTTGCTAACTGGCGCTGGAATCACACGCTCTAATCACAATTATCTCTGCAATTTAAAAGGCAGAAGCGTTGTTTAGGTTAATTTGCTTATTGATTTGTATTTTTTCATTTATCTCTCCCCAAATTCAGCCGGCCCGAGAAGGCCTGTTAGTAGATAATATATTTACTGTGGCAGTCAAGCAAGCAAGCGTTTTGATGGCTCTGCTCCCAATGAGCTCCATTTCACCTGTGTGTGTGTGTGTGTGTGTGTGTGTGTGTGTGTGTGTTTGTGTTTGTATGTGTGTGTTTGTATGTGTGAAAGAGAGGAAGGCTTAAAACAACTGAACAGAAAATGTCACTTGTCACGATTACGGAGGGCTGGAGGCTATTCTGAAACTAATGATTCCATAATTGTAACGGGTCGCACAATGACAAACTCCATTACAAAGGCTGTTCCTCTGAAGTCGATGAAGACGTCTCACACCGCCCACCACGGACATAAACCGACTTAAATATGACAAGACGGGAGGAAATTCAACTGTTGACATTTTGCCATATGCTTTCTTTCACGGGCAGTTTACAGTTTACAGCGTCGTGTCTTTAAGGGCCAGTTGTTGATTTTGTGGTCAGCCGGACAAAGACGTTGTGTCAGGAAAATAGATAACAAATGACAAAGAAAATTGATTATTCTGAGATATTTATTTGGAGATTACCAGGCAGACAACTTGATGACATTAAGTGAAGCCAAATCCAGAACATGAGCCTCCACAGCAGAGACTGACAGCAGTGCAGTTTCAGCCCATAGGTGAGTTTTCATTGGTATTCTTCCCATTCACTGCAATAAAAACAGGTTAGGGCTGCCAGGATTCAAGTGGGCTAGCAGGGGGATTATATGGTAGGATGGTGTCTTTTCCTCTCGGCTCGCTCTCACGACTTCCATATGCCTCCTCTTCCCTCTGTTCTTCTGTATGCTGTGGGAGTGTTGTTTAGACCTTACAAAGCCTCTGATTAAGGGGGACTGTACTGTGGCAGATAGCTCTGTTTTTCTTATTTTCTCTCCGTGGATTGAGACGGACAGAGAGGTGGACGGACAGACCGACCGCGAAAAAAGATTTAAAAAAAAGAAGGTATTGGAGACGACTGCAGCAGCAGGAACTCCTCCTGCAGAACTTGATGAGGTCTGCAGGAGGATTTTCTGCTCACCTGCCAAGAAGTGGTTTACTATGATGGAAAAAATGTTTCCTCTGTTGCTTTTGAGTATAATTAAAGTTATTTCACCTTATCAATAATAACAAATATCCTTAGCAAAGTTGATTTTGCCCTTCATAATCAAATGCATTCCTTTTTAAATGAGGCTAATGGAATATTTGAAAACAAACTGGTATTAACTAAATATCAGGAATAGTATGCGACCTCCAAAAACCTGCTGCCTCACTTCAAAACAGCAATTCAAGCGTGTAATTCATAATAAAAACCACAAGAGCTTCTCAAAGCCTACACAAACACCCAACCACTGTCAAGGGTTTTGTTATTTTAGTATTCATTCCAAGCTGACAGTCAGATAGTAAAAGCGGTGCTTAACAATGTCTGACTTTTTTTTTTAATCAATTAACTTTTTTACTATCGGGAAAGTGAAAAGAGAGGAGGAAGAGTTCACTGAGGTTTTACACTGTCTCTTTAATACAGAGCCATTGATCTGCTGAATTTCATTTGCTCACAGTCAATAGGGAGAGCACAGCGGTCAGCATGGCTCAAGTGTAACAACAGAAGAAAACAAACGGCATATTTAAATGTCACTGTCTCAATCAGCCCTTATTGATTGACTGCATCTGCTTAGGACTGAGTCTAACTTTGGCAATTTACAGCAGTCATCTGCTCCTAAAATGCTAAGGATTGGTTAAATGCAGAGGTCAAATGAACCTGTATGTATATGACGTTGGCATTTTCTTTTTAAGTGAACATGGGTGCCAAAGAGATGCAGGAATAGTACGTGTAGTTCGAGAAAGAAAGCTGTGTTTTTTAGGATAAAAGACAGCAGGTGAAGAGACAGGTAAGGTAGTGAACATGAGTAAAGTGAGGGGTGGAGTCTGGTGAGCCGATAGCCGAGTGCGGAGTGGTTATGTGGAGCAGACTGGCTACATTCACTAGAGATTCAGAGTTATGTACCAGACAAAGTGACATGTAGACTGGAAGCTAAGAAACAGAAAGGTGTTCATTAGTAAGAGTGCTCGGCGGTGCCTCTCTCCCCTCACACACACACACGGTTCACACACACACACACACACACACACACACACACACACACACACACACACACACACACACACACACACACACACACACACACACACACACACACACAACATCCTTCAATTTAAAGTTAAAGTAACGGAAATAGGATGGAGGATAAAATCTACAGAGAGGAGGCTTGTGATGTAACAAATCTAGTTTCACCTTCTCACAGATGAAGTCATTCTATCCTCTCTCTCTCTCTCTGTCTTTGTTCCTTTGTCTTTCCCCCGTATGCAACCTTTCCACATCCTCTCCGCCAAAATCATTACTAGTGTTTTTGTTTTTTTCTTCTGCTTTTTCTCTGAAATTTCCCAATTCTGTAGCACTTTGGCAGAGGGGCTTTTCCATTCTCTCACAAACAGCGTGCTGTCCAGTTAACTGGCAGCACATGAACAAAGCATTGTATCGGAGAGAAAGGTTTGGTTATGGAACACTTCTGACTGTGTTACAGCTGTGTTCGTTTTTCTAAGAATAATGTTTTGTTATTGCTGATAAGAGGACAGACATAACAGAAGTATACTATGTGAAATACTTTTGAAAGCAAGCAGTGAAACAAATGCTACCTTTCTTAAGAGCAAAATAATCCCCAAAGCCACTGTGAGCCAATTTAACCTCTAGTGGACCCCAAACTCTAAAAGCATGAAGAATGCTTTCATAGTGAGTTTTTCGAGAGACCATCTGTTTTAGTAATGTCTGTCAACATCTGATTGAGGCTCCGATGCTGTGTAGTCTTGCAGATGAATATAAAACTTAAACAATTAATACAAATTCAAGTGCAGTAATTGATAAAAATGTATTTATTTCATTCTGTTCTAATGTGAAATGAGCTTGGATTTAGGTTTTCCAGTTCAAAATGTTTCCATTAACTTCTCTCGGTGGCTCAGCAGCACCTGTCCTCGAGTGTCCTTGGTCAAGACAATGAACATTTCTTACCGTGCGTGGAGGCTTGTTGCCATCAGTGTCTTGGTGAATGGGAGGCAAGTTTAATCATTTGAATTAAAGTAAAGTCAAAATGGAACGACATCTTGCAGCCACCCTTACCGCCCTTAAGGCTCCCCTCCGCTATCGTGGCACCCACTTTGGGAACCAATGCCCAGGGATCAAATCAGGCTCCTTTCCTTCAGGATCAGGTGGTTGAAAACTCTCACACTTTTGTCTTGAAACATTCGCTTTCACACACGCTGTCTCACGCTGACCAAACATATGTAGAATGTAGTCTCCTTTTCTTTGACTTTATTAAAAAACTGCCTGTGGACATCAAAAAGGAGCAGGACTGATACGCGTGTCTCCAATTTGAAAAAAGTCTAAATATAATTTCCTCTGGAGAATCACAATATTGTTTTCTGGCACGTCAAGTGGAATTATTAAAGGAATTTTTCTTTTTTGCTGCTTGAATGCATCAATATTCATATTAGTAGTGGCTTTACTGCAAGCATGGGACTTATCAGTCCACTTTAGTACAGAAACAATTTGGACAAAATGATAGACAACCACCTCCACAGAGCATAATGATTCAGTTTTTGAACATTTGAACTACCTTCTACTGGAGAACTAATCTTTTAAACTACCAATTTGACCCATTTGTTGCACATAAGTTATAATTCCGGTCAATTTAGACGATTTTTTACCAAGTTTCTGGTGATATTAAATACTGATATTGGATTGGTTTTTGGTATCGGCTAAGGCCATAAGTCCAGGTATCAGTATCGGCACTGAAAAGTTGCATCGGTAGTAGTTTGTTGCTGTAAAGTTAGTCATTTCTTCAGTAACCTAACCTGCACTGTTCAGATCTGACAGACAAAAGAAGACTGAATCAAATTTCTACCAAAAAAAAAATGTCTTTAAACAACCGCATTCCTTGGCCTGTTTGAGGATCCAGACAGGTGGGTGTGTTTACAGCCTTAGGACTCACTCACTTGTATTTCCATTGTGCAACTTACAGTTGATCACACACAAAGCACTGAGATGGATTTGGAAGAGTCATTTGACCCCTGTCAGATGGCGTAGCCCTGGGCTGCGATGCTTTACCAGCTAGCGTAGTTTACCTTAGAACAAAGTAAGCCGGGGCCTGAGCCGGCCGGCAACATGATCCGCCCTGCAATGATTCCCAGGCATCTGGGGGTCACGCACACGATGAAGGCTATGTCACATCGGAGAGGACCATTCCCTTGGCTTAAGAAGAGAAATTTGATACACACAAGCACACACACACACACAAACACACACTCTCACTCCCCTTCTGATGGCCATGAGAGTGTGAAAGGGACAAGGCTGAGTTAAGTGTAAAGCTCCAGTGAGAGAGAGTGTGTGTTCAGCATCGATTAGTATTTGATCCCTGCCAGTCGCTTCTCTCCTGTGTCTCCCCGCAGGCTCCACGCTGACCTTCTCTGACTGTCTGTCTACACACACACACACACACACACACACACACACACACACACACACACACACACACACACACACACACACACACACACACACACACACGAGCACGAAAATACTGCCACAAGCGTGATAACTTACCCTTAATGGAGATGGTGTGAGACGGTGTGGAGGCATTAAGGGCAGAGACAAAAAAAGAAAACGGGGAATGAAAAAAGAAAGAAAGAATAAAGGCATCGGATGGCTGTGGGCATGTGACGGATGACAAATGGAGTGACTCAATAGGTCCATTATGAGTCTTGGTGGGGGTGGGGGGGCGGATGAGAGATGGATGGCAAAGACGAGGCTTCTCGAGATGATGTGAAAAGATTAAGGGAGGCATAGTTAGATCAGTCTGCTTAACCAGTTTACAGCTCCTGGCCCTGTTCGCTACTCTCCATCCCCTAATCAGACGTTCTCCGATAGCAGTTATTATGAAAACTCTGCCAAGTGTGCATTAGCAGTCTCCTATGATATTGTTATAAAGCGTACTCTTCAGTCGTCTTACATTTCTACGTACCTCTATCTGTGACTTGGGGGTCAGAGGATTGGAAGTAATCTTTAATATTTTCAGCTAGTCTCCCTGTATTTCTGCACGTTCCCTCCACTTCTGAACTTCCTCATTTATCTTCACCAACCCCGCCGCGCCCTTCTTCTTTTAATCTATGATCATCACTTGCTCTTGTTTTCTCCCCCGTGTCCCCCTTCTCCCCTCTCTGCATTTTCTTTGCCCTCTTCACTTTCGCTTCCTCCCGGCCTCTATAACTGTTAAGTCATGTTTTATAGTTCTATTTGCTGGTCGGCCCTGCTGCTGTAATAGAATCGCTCCTTCCTACATGGACAACAGTTTCCAGGGTAACAGAGACGAGGGGAGAGGAGGCCACGGAGTGCACTGTGGTGTAGTCAATTTTTTTTTTGTTTTGGCCCATTTCTGATACACTCTGCCTGCATCGCTGGCAACCTGAGGTGTGGAGATGAAGATGTAAGACAGCGATGTTTTTATCAGCCAAAAGCATTACCGCGCCTTTCAATTTATGTGATTGCATTTACTTTTCCAGAATAGGATAAGTGTTTCGCTGCTGTGGCTTGTCGTAGAGGTTGAGCAGGTTGATGCATTGTCCTTTGTTAGGAGTAACCCTGACTGGCATATGTAAGGAGGAGGAGGAGGAGGAGGAGGAGGGAGCTGGAATGCCTCGCAGACATTCACTGGCATTTCCCTAATCACTCCGTCTCATCTTTTATTACCTCGGAAAGTCATTCTCCTCTCGGGTGCTGGCACTGCAGATGTTTCTACCGCCTGCAGTATTGGACATTTTGTCAGTGGCAGAATAGAGGAGAGGAGACAGACCATAATATGACTGTCAGTAATATCCTCACTTTGCTCCCGGGAATTAATATTTGCTCGCAGAATTGCAACAAACTCTCACAGGTCTGCAAAACTACATTAAGAAAATATTCCTCCCGTCAAATCGTTATGTTGCCTTTGGGATCGTGACCGGCTATTCCCCTGTAATACACATTATTAGTGTTCTCTGAACAACCTCGCTGATATTCAGGAAAATAAACATCAATCAAAGCAATGGACCGTGAAATCCAATGCGTTTCACTGACTTAAAAACAGCTATAAGGGTAGCTATAATCATATTTTCAGTAACTGCAGCTTATTAGCTTTTGAACGGGTCAAAAGTGTTTATTTTTAGGGGATATTTTACTGTCAGAATTATCTGGATCTTAGTTTAAATGTCCAAAGTTTTTATGGAGCATATTTATTTAAACTGAAAACAAAAGTTTGCACTCTGTTCCCTCTAGTTTCCAGTAATCAAGGTCTTTTTGCGGTGAACAATGTTTAGAATATGCGTCATGTAATAGAAACTGAAAGGGAGAAAATTCAAATAGGCTGTTGATTGAGACAGAATCCTTCAAAGTAATAAAAAACAAATCTATTAAAATTGTGTCTGTGCAAAACAATGTGCTTTGTTATCTGACTTTCACTCAGGTTGACTGAGTTGGGAATTGCATTTTTTTCTTAAAACACCAGATTGAAAGAAAATGAATAGCCATAATTAATAAGCCCACGCTTAATATGGTGTTAAAATCATTCTCTAAAAATGGCCAGCTTTACAATGACCCTCCTCTCTTGGATGACTGTTTACAGCGGTCCAAAGATAGACATATACATACAGACATCACCACTTTAATCAGAGTGGATAATGTTTAATGGCCACTCCTCTGGTGCCACTAGATCCCTGCTTGTTATTCCTGCCCACCGTAATGTCATTGTGTTTCTATAAAAGGGGATGAGAGAGATAAAGTGTAACTGCTCAGGCCCTGCATGGCTGCTGAACCTATCTGGCTCCATATGAGAGGTTGAAAAGAGTTTTTTGTTTTTTTTAAAGGGGTGGGCTGAGGGTGTTTGGTCCGGGGTAGTTCTGCAGAGTGGTGCAGTGTGAGGCAACAGAGAGAGACAAAGAGGGAGCGCGGCTAAATTTAGTCTGACCTGAGTGCCCGTGTGTGGACTGGAGCAGGCCAGGCAGAGAGACAGGTGCAGCGGCCGGTCATTATGAAAGAACACAAGAGCCTCACAGTCCGGGGGCCGATAATGGGGGCCTCATCTGACAACTACCTACCGCCCGACCTCACCGCCTATATTTAGCTCCGATATGAGACCAGTGGTCGCGGCTTAGAGCAGTGCATGTCTATGTTTGAGTGTTAAAAACGCGTGCTGGGACTGCGGGTGTGTAGCTGGGGATTGGACATCGGCGGGGCTGTCTCTAGGGAGACTGGCATCTGTTTGAAGACGACATACTGTGTCTGCAGTGTTTGCTCAGACGAGGCAGCCAATCATAAAGGTGCTTCTGACCTGCAGGGTAATGCGTCGCAGCTTTACACTAATAAGAGCCGCCGTGCAGTTTGTTACATCTCTGCAACATCTGCTGCTCTGTGCAAGTGTGAATTACATGGTTCTACTTTGTAGTCACAACACAGCCCTAACTCGCTGCTGATATTAAACTTCAGCGATACGGTTTTACAGTCAGACAGATATGTGAAAGTTGGCATGGTTGACGTCAAAACAATTTAGCCAAAGTGTTTGAGTTTGTTTATGCAGAATTTACAAAAAACTGTTTGCATCGAAATCCTCTTGTGTCAGGAGATTGTAGAGGACACTGTGTGTTTATTTATTTCCTGTCTTTTCCCATATTTTCTGCCCCACACTGCTTGTCGCTCCACACAAAACAAATATTGGCTGCCATGTATCAAGTGGAGTCCATCATATCCCTCGATCCCCTGTCTGTCTGTCTGTCTAAGAGGACCCAATACCCAGAGGGAGAGACCGAAAAAAAACCAGGAACTGGTCAAAGTTTCAGAACTGTTCAACCTTGGACTGCTCTCTGGGGGAAAATGCTGTGTCACCATACTGTCCCTAATAAAAATGACATTGCTTTAAGTTTCTAAAGGTAAAGTAGCACATTAACAAAATGCCCCTCAGTCAAATGGATTTCTTAAAGGAATAGTATGACATTTTGGGAGTTAGATGAGAAGATAGATACCACTGTCATGTTAATATGAAGCTAACACCAGAAATTGGTTAGCTTAGCTTAGCTTAGCATAAAGACTGGCTCTGTCAAAAGGTAACAAAAACAACCTACCAGCACCTCTAAAGCTTACTAAGCTTACTCGTAGTATCACATTTTACAGGGGGTTCATTTGTTGTACTACTATTTGGTCTGGCACAGTGACTTCCTTGAGTCTTGTAGTGACCCTGACATTGCCATGCAAACTGAACCTGGTCAGAAACTAGTCCAGCACATAGCCCCATGTTGTTTTAATATTCAGTAACAACAAGGAGACTTAGACATGAGAGCGAACAAGCATTTCTTCGCGAAATGTTGAAATATGCCTATCATTTTATAGTGTAAAGTGCTGTTGTGGTGGTTCTGTGGAGTTGGTGTAGTAGCTAGCACTGTGGCCCTTACAGAAAGAGGGCCCGGGGTTCGATCCTCTGGTAATCTAGCAACCTGTCCAGGGTGCACCCTGCCTTCGCATAGTGTCAGCTGGGATCGGCTCCAGCCCCCCCACAACCCTGAGAAGGATAAGCGGTTACGGATAATGGATGGATGGATTGTGATATTGTCTGTGTCATGCATTTTAACGTTTGATATCACTAAACAAAATCAAACTGTAATAGACTATAGCAACATAGCCTGGCTATTCATCTGCATTTTACTGCACTTAAAGTGAAATGAATGATACAGTTAAATCAAGCTGATAGGTACACTGACCGTTCATCTGAGGGCCACTACTTCAGTGGTTCCATTGAGACCAGCATGAATGAAAGTCAGTTAGGTTACAGGTTGGCATCGGAGTGTGACAGAACGGGTGTCCCGCTCACTGTGGTAATCCAAGGCGGGGGAGCAGATAGCCACTGAAAATGAGAACATATTGGCTCTGTCATAATGAAATAATACCACCCGCTCCAATTGCAAACACCCCGCGGAGCAGAAGGAGAAGGTAAACTCCAACTTTGGCTCTTTCAATTTCACAGAGAAAGAGCACTGTTTTTACAGCAGAGTTTAGAAAATGAGTTTTTCGTGCACTCGCCAGGTTCATTTGTGCATTTTTTATGTTTCTATTTTGTTGCCAAACAGTGAATGAGTCAGTGGGGAATAAAGCATGTCATTGGAGATACCATTTTATCTGGCCCTGCCTGTTGGCTGCAGATTGTAACAGACGAATAATTTTTCCCTGTTTGATGTCTATGGCAGAAAAACTTTGTGGTCGTGAGAGGGGAAGTTGTTGGAATAGATCGGATCAAGCTGCCTCGCCAGTTGTGCTGTGTTTACTGTTGCTAAGTGAAACTTAATAATTGAGGTGCAGGATTTACCGATGACCTTTAGTTGACTCATAAATTGTCAGCTGGACCCTTCAACCCGGAGCCCAGAACGCCTCAGATCTCATGGGGAGCGCACCATTTAAACCATTAGAGTGTAATTTGAGAGTAAGGGGCAGGCTGTGTGGGGGGGTTGGGAGGCCGCTCAGTGATTTTATTTTTTTTAATCCGTCCTCTATTTCAGTTCAGAAAGCCAAGGTCACCGTCACTTGAGGGGTTTGGTCGAAGACACTTTGCATTCTGGGTAAAGAGAGCTAGTGAAAATAACAAGGGGGGGGGGGCACATCCCCCCATGGTCAAGGGGAAGGGGGGTTGGAGGAGTGGGTGGTGTGGTGGAGTCGAAGTCAGACAGTGAAGGAGATGGAAATAGAGAGAGAGGTTTGAGGCTGGGGTGGAGGACTTTGGGGATGTGGAGGCCGGTGGAGTTCTAACCTGCCTGAGGCCGAGAAAGAGATGGAACAGGGCCAAGATGAGAGAGGGAAGAAGAGGTGTGTCTGTAAGGGGCTGTAATTTAATCTCTGCTCTCTGAATTGAAAGTGGGAGTGCTTGGCTGCCATGCTCGAGTGAGTGAAAAGACAAATGTTCAGTCCAGGGAGTCAATTAATACTGCAGATAAAAATATCAATAATTTCATCTAGTTTGGGGCAAATCTTATAACAGATGAGAATGGGTCAAATTCGGGATAGGGAACTTCACAAAAAATGGTTTGTAGCTGCTGATAGCATCGTGAGTCTCGCATCACTTCCAACCATTAACTTCCCCGTATTAAGGACCGATTCAAAAAAGGTATTGCACTAATGATATTATAGTGCAAACACGCCCATACAGTTTTTTTTTTTGCATCTGATTGCAATGATCCATGTGACAAAGTGTTAATGTGCTTGAGGCAGATGCGGTTGTTAGAGGTGAGAGTCCACCTGAACCAGAAGCCCGTCAGGACCCAACGGGCCCAGACCGAGCTCGGGTCGGAACTCAGGCTCATTTTATTTCTCTCCTTTCAATGTGCACATATGCGGTTGGGTGAAATAATACATCAGTAACCCCTCTGAACCCTGAGCAGTTTCATGGCGTTTCTTTCTCTCCTGTGGCCTCATTTTTCACTGCAATATATAGTACGTCTTGCACCCTTATGGAAATAGCACAATCATAGCAGGAAGAGCAGGGAACTCAAAAATGACTTTTGTGAAGCCTGTGTTATTGGTGGTTTATGAAGAAAAAGTTTTTTGAGACATTATTTTGATAAACGCTCCTCCTCATTGGGAGTGGCACTATGCGCATTCAGGCACGAATCACCGCAGCATAACTTCATTTATTATTTAATTCTCTTTCTTCTCTCATGTATTTTCAAAAATGAGATGTAGGGGAGCTTTGTTCATTTCTTTTTCATGACTCACCGGTCATTGCATCCTGTTACTGCAATGCAAATCATTTCATTGTAATTGCGTGTGGCTGATCTTTGTTAATTGGACTGTTTTCTGCAATGAGGCTCATTTGCATAAGTGTCTGCGTATTACCTGCTACCTACCCATATTAAGAGCACCAATACTATTTACTTGACAGCGTATTTGTGGGTGCATTCCACCCTTTGCGGGTGCTTTGAGACTTACATGTTTTTTTATTGTCTTATTGTCACAGGTTTTGCGACCACAACAAAGCAGCACAATCCTTTTGCAAATTTGTCCCTCAGTGGCAACAAACAGTAGTTGTAATTATAGTAGTTATCTTTTTTCAGACTTTCAGGCAGCAATGGTCCATGGGTATTTCCCTCCCCACTCCTCCCGGCACCTGTAACGTTTTTGCTTTATGGCTGGATGTTCATCAGTTTGTTTGTGATGGATGGTTTCAATTCCCCTTTATTAATGTTTTGATTTAACAACCTCATAGCGATGCATCATAATGCGCTGGTTGTTTACCACTTTGCAGTACACGTCCAAAAAAACCAAACAACTACCCTACTTTCAACGATTTGAACTGATAGTGTACGAGTTGAGCATTTTCGAGTGCGCTTGATTCCCATCACATTAAGTCATTCCTCTCATAAAATATGTTTTTCTGAGGAAGGGAACTTGGAACTAAAAGAAAAGACGGAGTAAAGGCTGCAGGCAAGAGCGGGTACGAGGGGGAAGGATATGACAAAAACCTGGTGTGAATAGTTAAAGGAATAAGAGTTGACACTGAGAGCTGTGTGCAAATGCTTAAAGCATCTCAAGATTTAATTGAATAATAATGTATTTTAGCTCGTTAAATATGATCCTGAAGTTAAGGTTTTTTTTCTTGCATTATGTAAAATAGTTTTATATGCAGGAGGAATCCAATCATTTGTTTGTGGGCAGCAAAGTACACTATAAGAGTTACCTTAAATTAGATAAATAGATACATGTGTTGGTTTAACAGACATAAGAGACCAATTAATGAAGTGAAGTGCCGGAGTTTATTCGGTCTGTGCGTGTGAGTGAGTTAGTGCGTGTGTTTGTTTCCGCTTACTTTATTGATTTAAAGCCTCTACAGTGCAGGCAATCAAGATTTTTAAGCTCCACATATATTTCTTTATGTAAATCTCCCCACTCATGCACACATACACACTCGTTCCTCGCACACACACACACACACACACACACACACACACACACACACACACACATAAGTCAAGCTCCCCCACACACACACCCCACACCAGATCAAGCCCCCCCCCTCACAGATGCGGTGAGCAGCAGTGACTCAGGAGTTC
The DNA here is from genome assembly GCF_027596085.1 of Anoplopoma fimbria. Classification (NCBI taxonomy): domain Eukaryota; kingdom Metazoa; phylum Chordata; class Actinopteri; order Perciformes; family Anoplopomatidae; genus Anoplopoma; species Anoplopoma fimbria. Next base: position 21,635,643 of record NC_072456.1, on the reverse strand, counting down.
TGTATCCAAACATGATGTTGCTGTGCCAGTTTCTTTGCCTGCAGCCAGCACACCTCTCCGCCCATTTATCAATTGGGATTAGGCTGTGGTAGGTAGGCAGACAGGTCAATCCACCTCCAGATGGACCCATATTAGAGACAGCCGCTCCATCCATCTGAGCCCAAACTACCCCCACCTCTGCCAGGAGCTCACGCGCTCCACTTTAGGAACCCTTCATCGGGGGATGGAAACACATTCTGAAAAAAAATGTCAGAAGTTAAAAGTGAAGAGAAGGATTTTTTGGCGTAGAGATACATGTGAGGATAAAAATAAATATATATCTGCCTCTAATGCATTATTCCGTCTCGAATCAATCACATTTCCTCTCACTATCGTCGGCCTGCCTTTGCAGCCACCTCCTCTTTCTCTCTCCCTCTCTGTTTTTCCCAAAGCCCATAAAAGTTGGAGCACTTTAATAAGGAGATGAAACGAGGGAGAGGAAGTGTGTGATGTGATGGAGATGAGAGAGATGATGAAATGGAGATAGATTGGATGCGGATGAGAGCCACAGGTGACAGGTCTCATCCTCTCCTCCCTTTTTCGCCCCAAAAAAAACTCTGTGTTTCTGCCTCTTGCAAATCCCACATCTCCACTCTGTCTCTCATTCCAGCCATTTTTCCTCTTTACCGTCTCTTTCTCTCTCTCTTTCTCCCCGCCTGCCGCTGTCTCTATCCCCCCCCCCCCTCTCTCTTCCTCCCTTCATATATATAGGACGCGCATTGGTGTGGAGCAGGCGCTTGGATAATTAGCAGTCGTTTATTAATTATGAATGAGAGCGGGTTCTGTGGGAGCCAGTGAGTGGGCCTCTCACAGAGACTCATCAATTAAACAATAGAGTTTCCCAGCCTTTTGATTAAAGATAAAGAGGAAATAAGATGATCAATAGAGACCTGTTAGAGACTGGCAGAACAGATGAACTAAATGCAAGGAAGCTAAGACAGAAAAACAGACAGTGGAGTGGAGGAAGGAGCCCCGCCGACGCACCACGGCTCCCCTCCGCTTTGAGGTTACGTGTGACGGCTTTAGAACAAGTCACTGTAAAGGATGGAGAGGAAAAAAAAAATGTGGGAAGTGCGTGCGTGAGACACTGGTGCGTGCGTCGGCGCGCGAACATTTCCATGCGACACTGGCACATTTCACGTGACGTCGGCGGTGCGGTGGGAAAAGCCTCGCGATCGGTCCGCATCAATGGTTCCTCTGCCCACACAGGCCAGCGATTGGATCGATGCCAAGGTGCCAACGCATGGCAGAGAGCCAAACCCTGCTGTCTGTTCTCGCCCTCCTTCCCCCTCTCTCCCACCCTCGCCTAACTCTCCTCTGCCTTCTCCTCTTTTGTTCTCTCTCCTTCCTCTTTCTCCGTCTGTTACTCCTCATCTTTTTTTTTTCCCTCACCTCCCGCCTCCCACCTCCTTCTGCCGCCGCTCCTCGCTGCGAGTCAGTTGTTCGACACGTCTCCACAACCGTCAGCGGGGTCCTGTGTCTCATTTTTTTGTTCCCCGAGGAGATTTAGAGGTTTTCACCCTCTTTCAAGTATTTTCTTTATTTTATTAATTTATTCAAGAGGGAAGCTTGAAGTCAAAAGGGTGTGATTTGACAGCACGGCAGGAATCGCTTTTGTCGCTTGAATCCTGTTGTTTCAGGTGATGTCGCACATTCAGCAGGAGATGCAGCAACCAAGGAATAACACACACACACACACACACACACACACACACACACACACACACACACACACACACACACACACACACACACACACACACACACACACACACACACACACACACACCTACTGTCTCAGTCTCTGAACATATGGGCTTCTCACACAGCTTCCCACATGTCCCCCCCTTCTCAGAGGCCTTGAAGTTCGGGCCAAGTGTGCAGTGAAAGGCCTTGTGATGGACTGCCGGTGCTGGTGCTGTTAATTGACGCCATGTCTGATTAGGCGTTTACACCGAGCACAGGAGGCTGCATGGCTTGTTGCTAGGCTCCTGTCCAATAAGTGGCTATAAAAGTGGGCGGACGGTGCTGTCATGCTCATCACAAACAAACACACTCACACTCTCCCGTGCACACACACTCTCAGATTAAAGACTCACAGCCCGTTTTTCTCCATCCAGGTGAAGCATGAAAGGAAATTAACTTTCACCCATATTTCCAGTTCAATTACTTCCACTTGCTTATGAAATTGACTTGCTAGCACACATCAACTGGGGCTGCTTGTAAAGATGTGTTGGACTAATCTATGAGGTGGGAGGCCAGTAGCTGTGCTGCAGACTAGTGAGTCAGACAAAAATAGATTTATGAATCGTTTTAAGCCTAAGGTTAAGGAACAAAGCAAAACATCCGAAGTGTTTTTTGAATCTATATGTTCACCATGTCTCAGTTCACAATGTTCTCACAGCTCTTTCCCCCGTCCAGTATATAGACATTATAAAAGAAGTGGACATAGTCACTGTGGATATTCCATTGGCTTGTGAACTGCAGTTTTGAAGCTTGGACTTTGATTTTGGCCGTTGCCTTGTTGGTATTTAGCCGTCGCCATATGGTTTTTGGCCGTCGCCATCTTGGTTTTTGGAACCAGAAATAGGGTGGAGAGGGTGGACCAAAAAGGTAACAATTACCTTCGACGAACTGAAAACACACTTCGGAAGGGTTAAAGTTGTGAGCGAAAACACAGACAGCTCCTAGACCTTACAACGCCATGGTAGGGACCTGTCAATCACAATGTAGCCACGCCCTAAAGCATACCATGTTTTATCATCCATTTGGCTCTTAATGGGACGATCATTTAGTAAATGAACATCATGCTGTAATGAAAAAGAGAAACAATAATTCCTCAGATTTCTGTACAACTGGACTTCTTTTTGCAACCAGAGGAGTCGCCACCTGCTGGTCATTAGAAATAATGCAAGTTCAAGGAACTTCCTCATTGGCTTCACATTTCAGACCCAGAGGTTGCTGCCTGGTCTTAATATAAGATGGTTTCTGATTGGCCAGGGAAGATTCCTATGTAGTCATCAAGTGTATTCAATCAAATACAAAACTATTTCACATCTCTTGCCCACTCTGTGTCACTGCTTCTATTTTTGCGCTTTGATATTAATCACATCAAAAGAAAATCTGAGCTTCCTATACGCCCTAACCTTTCTCCTCATCTCGTTTCTATTTTGCCATCTTTGATCACTATCAACAGCATCTGGTGCCTTTGGACTAACCAGATCCCCTCCCACTTAGAGCAAGACCAGCTAATAGCAAATTCATTCCAACATCTGGTCAGTTCTTCACTTTCTGCAGCTACTGCATATTAACAGCACTGGAAGCTAAAACCAAACAATTTCTGGAGTCACGCGAGCACATATTTTGTGCATTTTGAGGTTCCAAGTGCATCTTCTGCCCTTGCTGTCTCCCCCCCCAAGGAAGCAGCTCTGTTCTCTTGGCTTCCTCTTGTGTAGCAACTTGCCAGGTTACATAGCATTACCCTCATTACTCAAACCCCCTTCAAAGCGCTTCACTCATTATGGCTTGAGGAGGAATTAGGCAGCCTCCCTGGCGTCTTTGGGGAGCTGAAGCTCAGACCGACGAGTCAACCAGCCCTCTGCAGCAAAGAGCAACTTCAGTCGGAGACAAACTTCCTGGTTTACTTGTGATTGGTTATGGATTTTGGCCCTTAGCGCTTTGCTGTCTTTACAGGCGCGCAGCCTCTGCTTACTCAACAGTCAAAATCAAAGAGTTCTGACTTTTGGCTTTTTTTGTGCCTTAAGAGAAAGGCTTTGTTTGTTTTCACATCCTCTCAGATAAGTTTTAATGTATAATGAGCGCTCTCAACTTCTGTGTGGGAAGTTTGCTATCATTAGCAACTACAATACTTTATGAGTGGAAGCATTCACAGGGAAACATGGCCTCAGGCTGACTTCAGCGCTGGCCAGACGATGCTTTGTAGTAGAAAAAAAAAAGAGCTGAATATACAAGGGTTTACAACTTATTCCGTTTTGACTTGGTGCTTGTTTTTACTGCTTCAGAGAAACAGAATAATATATTGAAATCAGCCTTTGTCTTGAATAAAAGATGCAATTTTTTTAATTTTTTATTGTAAGTTCGATCTTTCATGAAGTCCCTTGTGTAGCACTAAATATAAAGATTGATAAATCCTGAATTACACACAATTACACGTCAGGCAAACAGACACCAATTTTACAACCATTTTACTGACTCAACTATCATGATGGTGTAGTTGTAAAGGTGGTAACTATGCTGTAAAACAAAAATGTAGATATATAATCTAGATACATAGATTATTTACCTCAGAATAAAAGCCTGGTCCTGGAAGAGCCTTTCAAATTTTATGGTGAAATAGATTTCAGTGGAATCATCACAATTATTTAATTTAATTATGGAGACAAGGTAAAGAAAAATTCTATCACAATCAACTTTGACTTGTACATTTTTGCCATTGACTAATAGCATCAGTGCCCAGTCGAATATGAAAACAGCTATAGTTGTGCCATAAAAAAGGTGTTGTTTTTACACAATTATATGATGAGAATTGATGCTACAAATATGTAATATTTCCAAAACGGTACAAACTTTATTGTCATAGCAATCAGGCTAACGAGCTCATTAGCTGTGCTGCATACTCCGAGTTTATTCACGTTCCTCTGCCAGAGTATAAACTGCTCCACAAAAGAGGAATGTTTTCAGACATTAATGAGACAAGAATCAATGATACAAATATGTATTTTGTATAAACTTTCTTGCCCCTGTTATCGATCGAGCGTTTGAGTTTGCCAACTGGAAGTTAGCAAGCTTGCTAGCTTGGAGAGCCCCCACTCCTCCCTCCTTTTTTGGATGAAATGATGTCCAAATCCGAGAACAAGATGCCAGAGGGTATAAACAGCAAAACACAGAGAAAATATAAAGCAGCTCAAAAATAAATTATGACTAAATCACTAGCTTGTTATACTTCTTTATCAAGAAGCCCGGCGTGCAGTTGCTACATCACCAAGCCTCCTTCACAGTATATTTCACGGAGACTATCAGATTCATTTAGCAGTGCCCCATTCTGTTGTGAATGTGTCTCTATTCCTGAATATAAGGTGGCAGATATGCATGAATACATTAGAACAGATAGACACACACTCACATGTTGATTCCCACATTCACTGCGACTCTGCCGGATTCAATGTCTTGTTGCCATAGCGCCCGTTGGCATTGAGGGACACAGCAAGGCTTGACTGTGGAAGGAGGAGAGAAGCGAGAGCGAGACATAAAGTAGAGGAAATACAACAGGAAAGAAATGAGTGAGAGAGCAGCGAGGGGTGGATGTCGGGGTTAATGAACAACCACACAGCTGAATGTTTGGTGATTCAAACCTTCGTTGCTGCTTCCTTCACCCCTTTGTCCGTCCCTGCCTTCACTCTTTATATCTCTCCGACACATTTCCCACAGCATGACTCACTCTGATTAACATTGGGCAGCCATTTCAAAAGCTCACAGAGGCTTTGACATATAGCCTAAAAACAGAGCCCTCTCTGCGATGTAAGAGGAAGGAGTAAAGAAAGAGAAACGAAGCAGCCATTACGGCCTCGGACCCATAAAGCCGGCGGCCTAAATCAGGAGCACACAAGTTGATGAACTGTGTCTGTCCTTTTCGCAACGGTCTTTAAATTCCATTAAATGCCGCTGTAACGGCTAATCATTTGTGTCCCTCCGTGATAGTGTGAGTTTGTATGCGATTTTAAACAATAGCAGCTGCTGATAAGGGATGTGGGGGCGACACAAAATAAAAAGTGTTATTCAGCAGCCACTCGGGATGAGTAAAAATGGAGGCTCAGGTTGTGATGGCTGTCCTTATCTTGTCATGAGCCAAACTGTTTCAGCGAGAGAACTCGCCATTACCACACCGCTGGAGAGGCTGCCTTTCTACTATCTTTCCATTTGTCTCCAGCCGTTCCAATCCAACCCTCTATTTTTGTTTTTATCTCCCCGTGTCATCTCACTCTGACTCTAAAATTCATTTATGCACTCTTTCTCTCTCCCTCTGAGCTTACCTCTCTCTCTCTCTCTCTCTCTCTCTCTGTCTTCTCTCTGTCTTTGTTCGCTTTCTCTCTAATTCCTTCTCTTACTTCCCCATCCTCACCTCTAGATGGATATCAATTTTCTCCCCCCTCAACACCACGTACAGCTGAATGACAGCTGTACGTGGTGTTTCCACAGCCATGTTGGCTGCAGATGGAGAACGGTTGGCTATGTACAGCATGAGTCCCGTGTAAACAGAGCTACTGCATTCCTTCATCACAGCTTCATCAGTGCACATTTGGTATGCTGGCAATCCTAGAGTGATACCACTGCGCTGTGGCTTTACAATAATTTGTTATCAAACATTCAAAGGATAATTGCAGTATTAATACAACTTGGTTCTTATTGTCGTTAAGTTTTGACAAGTGTTTGTACAGGTTGTGGTGATTACATCGTATTAACAAAGATAATTGCTGAGATCTGGGAACATGGTGACACAGCTTAAATGTGTGTCTGTTGGGGAAAAGGATGTGGGGTTGTCAATGTTTTAAAAAATGTTGGAAGGATTTTTATCTAATTTGTCATTTCATTCAGATTAACTGAAGCACAAACAACGTAGCCTAACCTTAAATCATGCTGTAGAATTGGATTTGTCGTTACTTGGGTATGAGGCATTTTGCATTACAATAACACCCAACTCGACCATTGTTTCTTCTTCCAAAACATTTCCACACATTGTTTCTCAGATGGTTTCATTTTAGGTTAGCAAAGAGAAGGACCAGAGCCTAGTTTACTGATAGGATGGGTATAAAGGAGAGCATTACAGATCAAATAGGAAAATGTTTCCCAGGTTGAAACAGTGACTCAAATTTCAAATTGATAGACTTAGAAGATAATTATACAGGTTTTAAACAAACTGATGGGTTAGCCAAACTTTTTTATTAGAGAAAACGTAGATAAACAATAACATTTTGACCCAAACTGGCCCTTATAAATAGTTTACAGACTGATTTCCAGGTTCAACTTTGAGTTACCGTATTTGTCTTTGTTGTGTTTTCTTCCCCTGTGAATTTAGAGGCCATTACTGACTGATTATCTGGTGAAATTGTCTGATTATCTGACTGCTTGTTGCTCAGATGTACTGTATGTATAATTGGTATATTATATTATTGCATATTGCATTGAGTTCATGTGAGAAATGCAACATGAAGTTATTTCAATCAAATCCATACACTAGAAAAGCCAAGGTAGATTTAGATCAAACTGCTTTGCCAGTGCAGAATTAAATAAAACCATGCTCTGAGGCTGGACTCCTTTGTTCATAGGAAAACCAGGCCTGACATTAGCAATGCAATATTGAATAGTTCTCTTTCTCACATGGTCACAAAGAACAGGGAGCACGGCAGGGAGAGAGAGAAAGCCGGGGCCCAACAAAGTGGCCTCGGGGCATCTGTGCAGCAGTGAAACCCAGGAGATCAGTCAATAAACAGGCAGGTTGTTGTTGCAGGATCAATCCGGGCCCTGAGCATTGCTTCACTTCTAATTGCCATGTGCACCGACAATACAGCACATGGTCTTAACGTCCATGTGTGCCAAAATCTTTATGGTTCTTCTCCCAGTGTTAACACTGTCTGACATTATTTCTGGTTTTTAGGCATGTGTTTGGAATTGCATGAGGAATCATTAAGGACCATATCCAACAGTATTGCTTTATTATTTTCTGAGCTTTTTACTTGGAAAAATCAATTTTAACTGAACAGCTTGCCAGTTTGTAATCTGTTTTTCTGTGGATTTCTTTTCATCTTGCCGCAGATGACTGGCCACAGGTACAGTGTGGCATTACAACAAGATAGATATTAACAGCAGAGGGAAATATTCAACAACAGTTTGAGAGCAGATAAATGATCAACCAACCAAAACATAAATGTGAAATGTCACCTTATGGCGTATGTTCAAGCGAGAACGAGGAATATGTGCGGCGCAGATCAGCTGATCATCAGCTGCTACCTGCTGTTAGCTGAAAATAAACAGCTATTCAATTTATTTGTGGTTTATTTGTTCCCATTATCACTTAAATATATGCTATACGTATTAGGCAATACTATCGTTATTGTGTGTTTTCATGTGACCACTTAATGACGGATGAGATGCGCTGGCTTCATTCACTCAGCTCCCACCGGGTGGTTGTTTCCGCCCAGCATGACATGGCTGTCTGAGTGGGCAGGAAAGCTGCTTTAATGAAGCCACAAAAAAAACTATTTCAACTTTATGTTTTCCTCAGTAATAAACCATGACAAGACTGTCTCTAACTGAATTCGTGTCAATCACAATCAAACAGCAAGGACATGAGTTCCTATAGACGTCTAACAGAGAGGCAGACATTGTGAAACAAGATGTTTCTCCACTGACAGGAGCCACTATAGTCCAGAAAGATGTGCGGCCTGAGGCCATGTTATGTTCTCAGGTGGTTTGTTAGTGGACTACAGCTTTCGGTGTGTCCACCTACATGTCTGAGTGTATCATATTTTCATTCTCCCTGGGCTGTTCAGAGTCACTCTGGAAATAGTAGGAAACTTCAGCAGAAGAAGACCAAGTGGGCAAATCTCTTCATCACAAAAAAAAAACCAGCTTCTGGAACTCATTGAACATCACAGATTGAGGATGTATAACTCTGTAAGAGTATCCAAAGGAGGATTGATCCTTTCATGCAAAATTGGACAACACATTCCCTTCAGCATTCCTGTCTTATCTTTTTTGGGGCTAACTTTAACTTCAGAGTTTTCTTGTGATGATATTCCAGCTGGATGAGAGAGTTGCAGGAAAAAGCTCCAGTGAAACCGAGCCGGGCAATTTTTCCTCAGCGCCTTGTTGTTTGTCCTCCTCTCAGTGTTTTTAAATGGCAGCCTCTGTCAACAGCCGCAGCGGGGGGTTAGTCTACTGTCTGTTTGGCTCTACTGCGTTATACCCTGTTGCTCAAATGCCTGGAGAAAGACCAATCAATGAACGATCCACTTACCCTGTTATTCAGAGAGCAAAATAGGGTCTGTAGCTACCAATCTGTCACCGTGGAAGGAGCGCAAAGACCAGTGCTTTAATGGGGAGATGAGAGAGAGAGCTGATGGAGTTGTGCGTTGGATTCCTATCATTGTTCTGTGGAATTTAAAAAGGCCCAGATGAGCTGCTTCATTCCTCTCCACTGACTTCGTGACAGGTAACACAGAGAGAAAAGTCTTCCCCCCCCCCACGTATTCTTGAGCCTCTATAGTACTCCGGCCGTCACAATCAATACTACCAGTGTCCTGTAAACCTTAAGCTGCTCCTCTGTACTGTAAATGCTTTTGCTCGGCTGGTTCCATGCCATATAAGTGAGAGCTCACCAACACATCTCCCTGGGCTCGTTGTTTCGTCTCTGGTTTTATTGAATTAACTTGACAACCAGAGCGGGGGCCATTGACTTCCAAGGGAAATGGTTTGTATTGATTTGATCCGCTCCACGAGATTGCCAGGTACTAAATGACATTGTTGAACATCTCTGCGATGGTGGCGCGACGATGATACTCGAGCTCGAGCCCGTTTTATGCAAAATAGGAATGAGATGACACCGGGCGACTGAGCAGGGGGAAACCCCGTTGAGTTGTCATCTCCGAAGTGTGTCATGTGAATGCATTTATTTTTAAGTGCCACGCGACGGATGGAGGACGCGCCCGAGGAGCCTCATGGGGTAAAATAAAGAAGAAGAGGCTGTCAACCATAACACGTCTTCTTTGACCGCCTGCCTGAGTTATTCAGGTCAAGGAAGCAACATCTCTTTTAATTTGTGTCGCGGCCTTGCGCCATTGTTTGAGAAAAGCTAAAAGGCCTCTTTTGTGTTACACATGTGGAGCCGTTGAATGGGCTCCGCTCTTCTCGCTGAATTGACTGCACTCACCACACTTCATGTTCTCTTTCTCTTCTAATTTCCCCTTTTTCTGCCTCGCCTTTGCTCTACTCCCTCGTCATCTGTCTCACTATTGTTATCGCTGTCAGCGCTGAGATGACCACCTCCCTTGACTCCCCCACCTCATGACTTATAACGGAGTGCTCGGGTGGAAATCTCCTTAGGAACCGTCTCTGTGCACACACGATTGCTGTATCTCTCCCCGCACAACTGTCTCTCCTCTCACCATCCTCCCATCCTCTCTGTCTCTCTGCCCTTCAGCTCTCGAAGCTCGTACTCCTGTGAAACTCGTCCAGCATCCCACAGCCACCCACCCTGATCCAGTCACCATAACCAAATCCACTTTGAGACCGTGCTCAAACCGATCGCAAATCCTCATAGCAGAGGGGAGCTTGACAAGAGGAAGAGGGGAAGTAGAGGGTAATGAAATGGGGAGATTTCTTCAGCGAGCCCTTCTAAATAAACCTTCCAGTCTTAAGTGTCTGTCTAACCCAGGAAGGAGAGGCATTTATATGCAGGGGCAAAAAAAAAAAAAAAAAAAAAAGACATGATTTGCTGTGATGTGATGAGAGCTGGAGCAAGAACAGGAGCAGAAGGAGAGAAATGTGAGATAAATACAACGAGGTAGAGGAGGAGAAACGGGGTTTGACAAGAGCGAAGACGGATCGAAGAGACTGGATGCAGATAGAGGCAGAGAGACAGAGACGCAGGGAGTCAGAGCGAGAAAGATAGAGACATATATGGCTGAGCTGGCAGCCTCTTTCGCTGATTAACATGCCTCTCAGACACGGTGAGAGGGATCAAACTTGCACACAGCCAGGCCTGGGAGTTATGCCTGCAATGCAACGATAGAGTGTGTGTGTGTGTGTGTGTGTGTGTGTGTGTGTGTGTGTGTGTGTGTGTGTGTGTGTGTGTGTGTGTGTGTGTGTGTGTGTGTGTGTGTGTGTGTGTGTGTGTGTGTGTGTGTGTGTGTGTGTGTGTGTGTGTTTCTGTTTGTTTGTTTGTTGTGAGTTTGGATCTACTGCTCAGCACACATACAGGCATGTGTCTTTGTTCACAGCTGCCTTGTGTGCAGAGTTGTCAAATGGAGACGTCTGCTGATTGACACCTCGGTGAGTGCGGGTGTGTTTGTTTGTTTGTGTGTGTGTGTGTGTGTGTGTGTGTATACCACATGAGATGTGACATCCTAAGCAACGGGGAGAGATAAAGTAGAGACGGGAACCCAGAGTCACTGCGGCGTGTGAACTCGCCTTGGAAATCGATACATCGGAACGGAATTTATCAGATTAAATTGGACGAGCAGGGTGGCTGATTTGTGGTGAGAGGAGATAGAGTGGGAGGGGGAGGGGGGGAGGAAGAAGAAGAAGAAAGGTTAGAGAGATGCAGGATGCTGATGATGCACAGACTTTGAGTGTGCTCGCTAAATGAAAGGCTGGGGACACTTTTCTATCTTTGCCAATGCCAGTCGGCCTTCCTCCGGGAGAAGTTACCGTCCCTTCTTGTCTCTGTCGCCAAAGAGAAAATTGGTTTTAGATAGTGCTTATGACGGGGGCGTTCACAGTGGAGCGCTTGACAAGGTGATTTTCCTGTGAAATTTGCGGTTTATAAATAAATAATCTGGACGCAGCTATGGGACTGAATGCTAAAGCGCATATATAGAGATTCTGCACAGTAAATGATTTCACCATCAACTTTGTATTGGATATGTTAATCTTGACACCAAGCGTTGGCTTCATTTGGCAGAGTTTCATGCACTGTGCAGGAAAATAAGATAAAGGAAGCGATGGTAAACAGTATTAGCACACAGAGATGTTGTTGTGAAGCCCAAAATATATACAGACCTCCATGTTCCTTCTCCCTCTCTCCTCCTCGCCTGATGGCTCTTTTCTGCTCTGTAACAGAATCAATTAGATAGACAATTTCAAGCTGCCCTTTCACACATTGCATTATCCCTTGCATTGTACCATCTGGCATTTATGCTTCGTTCAACCGCTTCGTGTTGTGTTTAAAGGACTGGATCACTTTTTTCGGGCCACTTGTTATCAATCAAATAATGCTGAAAGCTGCATCTTGGGAACACACTTAAGCATCTTCTTCCTGGGAGTTACATGAGAATATCTAAACCATTATCATATCTGTCTGTTAAATATGGTATAAAGCTACATGCAGCAGCCAGTTAGCGTAGCCTAGTATGATCTTAACTTTACCATAAACTGTAAAAAAAAAAAAAATCATTCTTTAAGCGCCACTAAATCTATCAAATTGACCCTTCGTTTCTTGTGGGAGGGGTCACCTCTCCAACTATGTTGGCTGGGCAAAGTGACTTCCGGAAGTCTCTGCTGGTTGCCTGGCAACCTCACGGTTACGACAAGACTCCAGGAAGACTCAAAGAAACAGTCCAGCACATTGCCCTCGTAAAAACCACAATGTGCTGTTCTACACAATTGATTGTTTTTGTCACAAAGCCAGCTGGTCCTCCATTTCCGGTCTTTGTGCTAGGCTTGGCTAACTGTCCTTTGGCTTTCGTGTTGTATTAACCGTGCTAAACATGTGTCCGCATTTGCTAATTGAGCTCTTAAAATCAACTATCTGCAATAAGAAATCATCTGGAAATGGGTGATACGGACAAAATCCAATATAAAATGTTTGTTTTTCTAACGGCCGTGCAGGTTGAGGTTTTGTTACATCACTACATTGTTAGTATACCAAGCCTAATAGTAATGACTCACTCTGGTCTAAGCACATCACATAGATAAATATGATTTCCCATTACGGCTCATTATTTTCAAGGCTTTTTACAAGAAGAGAGTGAAAATATCTTTGCAGTGGAACCACAGAGTGTTTTTACGTTTTTTTTTTCCCCAAATGTTCTATTTTTGCCCGCCGCCCGACCTCATGCCCCCACTGACAGTCACTTGTTGCCATTACAATAAATCCACCTCTCCTCCTGATTCACAAGCTAAAAGGGCAAACAGTCTCTGGAAGGGAACATATTGCCCTATTGAGTTACTCCTGAGTATTTACCCAAGATAATACATGTCCTTGGGGGGAATTTTACCCGAATAATCACATCATGAGGGATTCTGTCATGCTGCAGAACGTCTTATTGCCATTAGCAAGGTTTCTGTATTATTTATAACCATGCTAGAGATTATCGCCTTGTGTGTTTTTCTTCTACTGGCTTTATGGAGCCTCCAGCCAGTGATGGATGGATTTGCTTTTAGTCTCCCGTCAGTCTCAGAGTGTGTTTTCTTTTCATTTTTTACTGCAGTGTAGCCGGGTTCCTCCTACATGGATGGTTTGAGTGTGATTTATGGCTTTGGCCCCTGATCCCTGCCCTGCTAATGATGGTTGTAAACTGGTGGAAAGCCAAAGGTCAGGCCTATCTCCACTGCTGTGATGTGAGATGAGTTTTCTTCTTGTCTCGCGAAGCATATTGAGGCTTAAAAGATAAAAGCAGCGAGCAGACGTAGCATGGAGCGTAGAGAAATAAAAGATATGCGTGGTGCAGAGAATAAAAGCTTCATCTAAGCGCTCCTTCTTGGAGAGTCTTCCTCCTGAAACACAGACCTATAATTAACCTGCAGACGTTGGCAGACGATGCAAAATCTTTGTTCTACTCCGTCTAGATTGCGACGACTGTTCCTCCGTCTCCTGGTGTCTCAGCAGCTGTAATTTCGAGGACTTCGAAGGTTAATGACAGTGACACAACTCCAGGGAGAGCGCCAGCAATACTCACAGATATCCATTCATCAACAATACGCTATTACAGGTATTACATTACTGCTCAGTCATTCAGCGCTCTTTACTCGGGCTACCTCTCGCCCATTAACGTGAGCACATCCGCTGCAGAGAGAAAGAGAGATTATCTTATTCCAGCACCAACCTTTAAATCCCCTGAAATTATATATCCATTAGACACATGGTGCTGCGTAAAGAAGATACTGTACCTGGCTTCGCTGTCAGGTATCAGAGACAGAGGACGTGTTCCCAAGGTCTGCTTCGGATAAAAGAGGAGTGTTACAGAAATGTTTTTGTCCTCCTTGCACATGCTGCACATATTTCCCACAACATAAATCTATGGTGTCTCTCAGTGCATGGGAAAACCAGTGTTCTGTGCATAAAGGTCACTCTTCGTTTTTTCATTTGCCGTGCACTCCCCCTCTTTTCCCTCTCTCCCTCTCTCTCTCTCTCTCTCTACCTCGACCTTTTCTCTCTTTCTCCCTCTCTCTCTTTAAATATGTGCGACATTATCGAGGCTCCAGGTTTTCATGGTGATGCAGATATCTAGTAAACAGACCCCCGGGTCACTGAAGATCCGAGCAAAGAGAAGAAATCATGTGTGCATTTTGCTCTAGTGGAGGGAATTCCAGCATCCTTTTTACATTAGGCCTGAGAGCGATGGTGAGGGAAGACTGTGGTTTGGTTTAAGTGAAGGCGTAATGCCCAGAAGAGATGTGTGTTTCTGTTGTTTTGTTGTGTGCATGTGTGTATTTTTGTGTGTGTGTGTAGAGTATATAGTGTATGTGCTTATGTATATGTGCATCCATGTCAGGGAGTGAGGGAAGAGGTTTACAGTCTGGCATCAGCAAAGCAGATTTAGTTGGTTTTCAGGAAAACGATACAAAGAAATCTTTATTCATATAAAACATTTTACTCTAGGGGAGAAACAATGCACAGACAGACAAAGTGAACTATCAGATGCTGTTTAAAATACAAACACAACTAAACTAATCAAATGCAGAGGGGGAAAACAAATGTTTTCCGTCTGCTTTTTAACAGCGTTAAATGGAGGCACATATAATGCAACCTGGCAAAGTATCCCAGCAGCTTGGACCGTGAAAACCAAAAGCTACTTTGTAAATATTAGATTTTTTTTTTTTAAACAACCACAGGGACTGTGCCAGATAACATAGGAGGTCTGACATGTGTGCGTATGGATTAAGAAAGTCAGAGAGGTACTGACTGGATCAGGTAGGCTTCACGATAAGAAGTCAAATATTGTAAGTTAGTTCTGAAACTAATTAAATGCCAATGCAGAGATCTGACAATTACAGGAGTGATGTGATCAAACTTCTTTTTTGTTATGACTCTTGCAGCATCATTTTGATTAAATTCAGGCCACAGTCTTTTTAAGGTGGACATTTATTGGACACACTTCAAGATTTAGATCCAATGCTAATATACAGCAGATGTAGCACAGCCTTTATTGCATGTAGCGAGGCTAAAAGTATGTGTAGAAGTCGGCATTGCTTTCTTAAAACATTGTTGGACTTATTATAAAAAAACTTATTATAAAAGGATTATCATTGATGCAGCAGAAACAGCGAATCAGAGTCTTTTTTTACTCCACAACTCAAAAGTTGGCGTCAATATTGACCAAGATGAAACGCAATGTTTATTTTGGAAATTTGGGTGTGCTTTCAGCAGCTATTGTAGGTTTAAAGCCTCAAGCAGAGATGAGGAGCATGATACAGAGGTCTTGTAAGCTCTTTCTTACTCCACATCACCAGATTGTTTCATTTTTAAACTCTTCAGGACCAACCAACGCTGCCACAAGCAACATCGTCAGCTTTGCACATAACATTGTGTTTCAATATTAAGATTCCTGCATGGTGATAGTGTTGAACCAACACAAAATTAGCTCATGCAAATGTTTCTGCATTTCTTGAGAAGCCTTTTACTCTAGACATGTTTTTAAGATGATGAAAGACAGTTTATGTTTTATTGGGGATTTTGCTCTGGGACGTAGGGCATAATTAACAACAATAATGATGATGTGGTCCTGTACTTCCAGGGAGAAAGAGGCAAATGAGAAAATGTTTCCTGCCACAGAGATCAGCACCAACAAAAATTATTTCGGTCATGCCTTTGTTGAGTTGCAGGAAGTTGCGGGCATCCAGTTCTTTAAGTATTTTAAGACAAGCGTGGGTACCGTAAAACAATGTGTCATCTGCATAATTGGTAGCATGCCTTGTGTTCTTCATTTATGTGGCCTAGAGGCAACGTGTACAGGCTGAACAGCAATGGTCCATGTATTGACCCCTGAGGGACTCCTTTTTCCTGCACATAAAACAGAGATACAGAAAAATGTCATCCCTTTAGATAAGTCCTTCCCACTAGTCTCCTCTTGGCTTAGTATTGATATAAATCTGGCAGTGCTAGTGTATTGGCTCTGTGCTCTCTGCTCTTCCTCTCCTGTTTCTTTTTCTTTCTTTCTCTCTCATTCCAGACATTCTTTGGCTTCACGCTCTTTATATCCGATGTGACTCCCCCTCTCTGTTTGAATGCCTCACTTGTCTCTCTTTCACCTCTGTTTCTCTTCATC
The DNA here is from genome assembly GCF_027596085.1 of Anoplopoma fimbria. NCBI lineage: Eukaryota > Metazoa > Chordata > Actinopteri > Perciformes > Anoplopomatidae > Anoplopoma > Anoplopoma fimbria. The sequence goes on along the minus strand of NC_072456.1, from coordinate 21,619,321 downwards.
ACTCCCTGTAGTGTATATATTTTTTTTGTTCTGCCTTGTCACCTCCCCATTCTCCAAACTCTTTTTTTTTTTACATCTGCTTTGTTGATTTCCATCTGTACCTTAAATCCTCCCTCACAGCCTTCTTTCTTAATCTTTATTCACTATCCTCCTCGCATCCCTGCCACATACAGCATCTTATGTTATTGCAGATTAAAGGAGATCCCAGCAGCATCGGCCTATCACCTGTCATTTATTCTACACACTCCATAAAGCAGTCAATCAATTGACAATTAGGCCAGTCTCTGGGAAATCTATGAGGTGGTTTTAACTCGGCATAAAGAAAATGGAACAATCATAAAATCCTCCCCCGCTTATCTAATACACTTTCCCATGTATCGCCACAGTCTCAAGTACTGAACTCTGAAGGTCATTTCGATGATGTGGAACAATAAAAGCAGAACAAAGTGCAGCTCACACTTGTCCCTGCGGCAAAGGAGTATTTATTTGAACGTTAATTCCTCTTAAAAAGTGATTAAGTGTTTTAAGAATCAAGCTCAAAGGCTTTTGGTAGTTTCAGCATATCTCCTTTAAAATAACAAAGGTTATTAGAGCTTGAAACCCTTTGGGTTGTTTTTGACTCCCCTCCAGTATTGTCTCTTTTTACAGAGCTTTATTGGAAACTGTAAGATGAATTGAATCAAGACGAGGTTCTGGTACGAATGCGCTGTCTTCTACTGCTTCTCTATAGCCTCTAATTGTCAGGTCACAAGGACAAAAAATGTGTTTGAGATATTTTCAAGCGGCATGCAGATCTTTTGAAGAATGGATGGGATTAAATCTTTGTGCCACTATTAGCAATCACAGAAAACTACGATTACAACTGCACTTCAAAATGTAAACTTGCATTGATTGGTTAGTCTGCCACGGCATAAAAAGCTACAAAAACAACATAGACATTAAGCTTATACAGAAAACAGTTTGATATACTTGTATACTTACAAATCCAGATGACAAAAAGCAATGATGGCATTTATCTAGACTTGTGTTTTTGGACATCTGGTGAATGTCAGATTTTTAGTCCAACATTAATTGACTCTTTAGCTGCTAAATGCTCCCCTATGTTTACAATGCTATTTGCTAATTGTCTGCTTGCTGTTTGTTGCATTTTGGTGTTTGTTTGGTATTCCTCAGAGCTTTTTCTCTGAAAACAGTCGCCTTCTGCTGCTTTCCATGGTGAGGAAAACTTTATTTATTTTTTAGACTGTCCAGTATAGCATCCAGTTAATCATGTGATTCATTGCTAATATAAAAATATTGATTTATAATAATAATAATAATAATAATGGATTTTATTTATATAGCACACTTTAAAATACAAAGAAATCTCAAGGTGCTGCACAGGGTAGAACAATCACAATAATCAAATATAATAATAGAACACTAAAAACAAACAAAAAATAAAATAAAAATTTAAATTAATTAATTAATTTAATCATAATGAAATCTAAGAATATCTATTAAAACCGAACAACCACCCAAACACAAGCAATCCAAATTATCAAGACCCTAGGGGAAGGCAGAGAGGAACAGGTGAGTTTTAAGACTTGATTTAAAAGCGGTGAGGGAGTCTAAGGCCCTGATCTTCTCCGGGAGCTCATTCCACAGGCGTGGCCCCAGTGAAGAGAAGGCACGATCTCCCATGGTAACCAGCTTTGTCCGGGGAACCGCAAGGATGTTGGATTTATAAGGGGTGTAACGGTACACAAAAGTCACAGGTCAGTTCATAAACTGCTTTAGTAGTCACCACTCAGTTGGAGTTGGGTGCAGAAGGAAAAATATCCAAATGCAAAAGGATATGTTTGTTTTCTTTTATTTGGATAGTAGTGCAAATGTCAAAGACAGACAAAATCCTCTGACTAGTACAGAAAGTACAATAGGCAATAAAACTGAAAAGCATCTCTTGTGCTATGAAATATAAAATACATAGAAATACATTTTCTTTTTACTTGCATTAGGTGGAGTATTTCAATTAGTTCCACCTCGAAATTTGGTGCGAATACACAAACAACCCTAACGATTAGTGCAGATTGAATATTTGCAACACATGCTAATTCTATATGCAGGATATACATACATTTTTTTCCAACAACATTATTTAATTTGCCTTGCAAAAATAACGATAAAAGGATTTCAGTCGAAATAGACCGTGTTTGAATTAATTCTTCCTCTGTGAAGGCTTTTAGAAGCTTGCCGACCAGTGTGAAAAGGGATTATATCAGACTATTGCTTTAGTACTGTGTAACCAGTACTGATACCTCTGTATAATACTTGACAGCCACTCTGCTAAATATTTTAATCATAAATACCCCAACCACCACAGCGTCCCCCATTAACGCTGCTCTATTTCATTACCATTTTTCCCTACATCTGGGACATGCATAATCTTGATTTTCTTTCATCCATTCAAATTTTTTTGTGCGAGTACCTCACGGCTGGGTAATGAAAACACATCAAGAACGTACACATTGACAAGAATGAGGATAAGGGAGAGGGAAAGGGAGAAAAGTGATGGGGAAAGGTACAAAAAAAAGGTAGAGAGACAGAGGAGAGGTGAAAGCGAGAGCCATGGCAACCGTAATAAGTGACAGAAGCATTTCAGAGCATATTAGCACCTTCATTTGATGATGAGTAGTTCTATTTGCATGCAAAGTATCCAAACCCCTGCAGCAGAGGGTCACTGCCTCTGTATAACTAGCAACCAATTCCACATTGTGCGCATTCCTCACATCTCTTGTCCTCCTCAAACCGTTTCCTCTTCTCTTGTGAGCCTCTGTTCTTTTCCTCTGACTCGACTCTTTATCAGAACTGTATCAGTCCTCATTAGTGCTTCGCTACAGACACTGCACATCATTCATTGATTGTCTGGTGGTTCGTTATCTATGTTAATCTGAGTTGGCCACAGTGGTGATCATTATGAGATGGCTTTAACGGGGTCCAGGGAGACATAGCACCCTCCATACCTAACTCCTACCCACACTCCCACCCCCCAGCGTTTTGGCAGCTAAATGATCTCTTAATGACTTTGTTTAGGAAATTAACCGCCTAAACACCCATAATCAAATTGATCTGGGGCTGTGGAAACAGACAAATTAACAAGTCTGTGTAAATCCTGTTGAAGCGAATGGAGCATGGTGATGAGTTCAGGAGTCCTGTTTCATTAATGGTGAAGAAAAGAGAGTGGATGGGATATAAGTGCTCGGAATTGTTCGCATTTTTCCTACACTTTGGTCACTTGCCATCCGTATGGACTTGGCACCCAAATAAGTCGTAAGGATGGCGCTGTAAACCGAGCTCAATCCCTGAATATGTTTGTCACAACACTGGAAACGATATTCCCCCCCGGTGAAAGAACTGAACCAGTAATTTCCTACTTTCAACGTTTCTTAAATCCCCCACAGTGTGCCAGCTTCAATATGACCTCACTGACGTCTGCTGCCATTTCAAATCCCAAAAAACGGAGTCCAATTGCACCCTGGGGTTGAATATTTCGGTTTAGTATATCCTCTAAATGGGAGAATGTATATGTGACCAGCAGTATGCCTTGTTCAATGATAATGGCGTATTACTGTGCAGCTTGTGCCATGCAGCAAGGCTTCTGAATGGACTTAGCTGCAGCCATTTGTCATAATTACAGAGATGCTTTGGCTCTGAACCATTTGAGCACCACACACACACACACACACACACACACACACACACACACACACACTCACACACACACACTTTTTATACTTGTGTATCTACTTATTCTGCTGTCCCATGAAATTGTATAGCCCAGGGTGTCTAATTATACTAATCGAATGCGTGCCGCCTGACATTTATTCATACATTATTAATAGCAGAAACAATAGAATCAGTGATTGGATATAGTGACTTCCTGACTTCTCATCTTCTCTCTCTCTCTTTCTTACTGTTTCTCACTTATCTCTCTCTCTCTCTCTCTCTCTCTCTCTCTCTCTTTACCCCAATGACCTCCTTTCTTCAGATGGTGACTTTCCCCTTCACCTCCCGTAATTTGTCTTGTGGGTGTTGAGTAATTAGCATGCCTCCCACTTTAATTCTGATGTCAGAGGAGGGAATGTAAGAAATGTCCCATAAAGATTATGTGTCCTGATAAGGTTATGTCTGGGACTCCATTAAAGAGATGGGCTGCACAATGGCTGTTTGTATCCTTGGGGAGAGAGAGGGATGGAGAGAGAAAGAGAGAGAGTGAGAGAGAGACTGAAAATGACTGAAAGAGGGAAACTGTTTCCACGTTACTACATAGAGTACAGTATGACCATTTTTTATTTATTTTTCTCTTGAACTTTATTCTGTGCTAAAGTAACTGTCAGGAACTTTTAACTGGATATTCAACCGTCTCAGTGTAATATCTATTCCTCTGTATGCAGTAAACGAGACCATCAGCAACAACATCGGCTATATAGTTATTCTTAATGCGTATCAATTGGTGCCACAGAGTCAAATTATGCGGGAAATCAGACAAAATCATGCAGTTTCACCATAAACTCCTTCAGCTCAGACTCCAGCGGGGCCTCTATCAGCGACCAGCCCACCACGGACGGACCCAGATCGGATTTAAATTTAATTTAAGATAAAGATTAACCCATTTCTTATTTATGTTTTTACCGTAACTTACTGTGTTATCATAGATTAACACTACATGGCCAAAATTATGGGAAACCCCCAGTGTACATACATTTGGACATCTTTTTTTTTGGTCTGTGACTGTTTGCCATTTATGAGCAAAGCCCCTCAAATGAATTTCCAAAGGACTTAATAACACATTTCATTTATAAATCAGTACAACTCACCCTTGCATAATTCAGTATAAACTTAAGGTGTTTGCCCAAACAGCCTTTCTTGGTCTGGTATGACCAGTAGCTTATGGTGGTGAATGTTAGCTATAGTGTTCATTTTCTTAACAGAGATGTTATCCTCTGTTTTACTGCCCTGGGGTTTTCACATCTTAATTAGCTCATAGCTAACTCTGGTACAGCTCTGAAGTCTTGCACTGTCCATTTAGAATAAATAGATAAATAACCTTTAGATAGATGTTTGTTTATAAGTGACGTTACAGGCAGTTCCCTGACTTAATGACTCTTTTCTACTTGTGCTAATGTTATACTAGCCGGTGGTTTAGCATTTATCATTATCACATAATGTGTTAAGTGTGGCAACAGTAGCTGCTGCTTACAAAAAGTTACATACTGAACTCAATAGAGAGCTCCCAAATTGTTGGAACTTTTCGTGACCTAGGTTTTCGGTTTCAACACGACAATGAACCTGTGCACAAGGTTTTACTGTTATTCATGTTTTATTGTAATAAAAAAAAATGCTACAAAACTCTTTCTCGGAATATTTGCCAGTGAGGCTCTCAAACCCACAATACAGTTCAGTGGACTTGAACTGAAATGAAAATACACGAAAAGACTTTTAATGGGACAAAGACTGACAGTGAAAGGAATGTTTCAATGTGGATTCTGTCTGGTTTAGAGTTCGTTTTTGCATCCTTTTACACATTGTGCATCTGTGACCACAGTAAATCGCTGAGGAGTTTTGCGTAAAGAAATCCAACCTTGAGTATTCAAATTTGAGATGTTACAATTGTGCATGACTGAAAGCAATGTGTTGTGTTTGCGGCAGTGGGGAATGGAAGGCCTCTCCGCTTGATTTTCAAAACAAATTAGCCTGCGTTGCATTCAGTGTTAAGATGACAACAAGATGAAAATCGAGTTATGGGGTTTTGTAAATTATGTGTTTGTGAAATTTCTAGGAAAACACAGTTCCATGCCGGGCTCGTATGGAGAGGGAAACATTGATAGATAATTGCAGATGAGTCAGAGCTCAAGATGATAACAGCTTGGGTTATAGTGCCTGTTGGATTTTCATTGAATGCCAACACACACACTCTACAGCAGCAAAATTGCAGTAACATCCCGCAGAGGCAGCGGCCAGCCAGTCAAGCCTGCTGAGGTTTGTGGCTGAAGTCGATAAAGGAGCTCTACTCAGTGGAAGAGTGCTTAATACATTGTCTAGATGTATTGTGGAGGGGTAACTTCATTTGGGTATCATTTGTATTTCCACATGAATCACATCTGAGCCCCTGCATGTGCCTCCGTACCGCCAGAAGACAAATACCAACAGTTTAACTCCGCCGTCAGAGAGGTGATTTGCGTCGCTGGCAAGCATTTAATTTAAGCAAACCTCCACTCCCCCCCCTCAGCCTCTTTCATATCCTGGATAATGCTTCGACGTCTGGAGCGTTATTGAGCCTTTCACTCACTCCTCTCACTGTACAGATTTTCCGTTCATCTATGGGCCACATATTGCCCCCTCTGTCTTGCCCAAGATGTCGCCTCCTCTGCCTCCTTCGCATTCTTCTCAGATGTGTCGGAGGTGGAGTGATGTTTGATGTGGTCATGTTGTGCCACAGTGATCTGGCTGCATTCAGTGCTGACTGGACACTTCTCCCTCGGTGGATGATTTAATCCCCTCGCTCCGAGCAGCTATTTCTCTGCCCTCGCGTAGAGACAGAGATGCTGTGGGAATATAAAGACAGCTTCAGTCAAGAAAAAAACGACCAGTCAGTCAGTCAGTCAGTCAGTCAGTCAGTCAGTCAGTCAGTCAGGCAGTCAGTCAGAAATTGGGTGAGTGAATGACTCTCTATCTCTCTGAATGTTTATGTCTCACACTCATCTGCCTCATTTAGCAACCACTCACTCCCTTTTCTCCTTTTTTTTTTGTCTCTTTTTCTTAATTCCCACAGACTCTGCCGTGGTGTTGCTATGGCGACCGTGGCCCCTCCCTTCTTCCTGCTGTGTTGGCTGCTCCGAACGGCGAGCTCGGCGTTCCCAGAGGAACCGGGGCCCCTCAACTTCATCCCCACTGAAGGTACTGACCTCACGACTTTTTCTCGCCCTCTAGCCGCCTACTCCCCCTTTTGCGTGCCTCTCTCGCCTCTCTCTCCCACGTCGTGATGTGTGAGGTGTGGGATCGCGGGGTAAAACAGGCAGGGTGTCGAATTGGGGGGGGGGAGGAGGGCATATGGAGGAGGCTTAAGGTCACGGTGTGGGCTGTGGAGGTCAGACAAGCTCTCACACGAATGCTGTTGACTGGTGTCTCGATCAGGAGGTGTGGGGTCGCACTCAGGAATGAGAGCAGAGTGTAGGAAGGGGCGCTCACGACCCCCCCCCCACACACACACACACACACACACACACACACACACACACACACACACACACACACACACACACACACACACTCAGACTTCGAGTCTCCGTATCAGCTTGGCAGTCTCCAGCTCAGACCCGACCATGATTGATTGCAGTTCAATATTATCGATGGATGGTTTCCCAGCTGAGTCCAGACCTTTCTCGACGTATCAATACCAAACAGAGGAGTTTAGCGGTTGTCAGGCTGCCGAGCGCTACACTGGAGTGGCTCTGTTAGGCTCAGCGACTGTGGTTTTACTGCAGGTCTGAGCTTTAGCGGAAAGTGCAGGCTCATCTGGATGGTCAGACAAGACAAGTAGAGGAAGGTGTGGAGGTGGACAGAGATAGAAAAATGTGGAGGACAATGAGAGAAAGGAACGAATCACATTGGGTCCCAGGACGGATTGACGTAGATACTATAGGAAGGAATTACAGGATAGAAATAAAGCAGAAGCACACAAAACTTAGAGGTGAATAAGAAAGAAGAAACAGATTAATGGACCAAAGGGTAGGATTTAAAGGGTAAATGATGAAAGAGCAAAAAGAAGATGAGGGGATATCTGATAAAAAAATACTCTATTTCACCTCAGTCAAGGTCAAAGACAGATAGCCGTACTGGTGATCCATCTGATTTATATGTAAGTGGGATTTTTTTTTTATCTCTGTGTTTTTGCACATCTGCGAGACAACCTGATAAAAATGCCCCAACACTTTTATCTTTCATTTCTCTCCCTTAAGGTCTCCCTTTACTCGTCATCCGAAACACTTTGAACATTTTGTTTTACCTTATTTTGATGTTTTTGAAAAAGTCACCTGTCTCTGCGTGACTTTCTTTTTGAGTTATTTGAATCATTCGGCAGAACATGTCTTACCAAACTTGTCAACAAAAAGCAGCGGCAAATGAACAATTTATCAAAAGTGAGTCCCAATCAGTCAACAAAAGATAACTCATGAATATAACAGTGACATATGAGGTATGGTTCAGACATCCATCATTTTCAGAAGATTATTTGTGTCTTCTATCTCAGTCTGTGCTCTGATCCGTGTCTTTGTATGCTTAATGTGGCAGATATGATGCTATTTCAAATGCAGGTCTCAAACTTTGTCACCTTGGATACCAGTTACTGCTGCAGAACTGTCAAAACAAACTAACAGAAAAAACACTTTTACGGTCACTACTTTTGTCAAAGATGGATGTCAGTTTGGCAATCAGCCATTATGTGTCTCTGTCTCTCATCCACAGTGGTGAGAAGACACCCAGTGTTCCTGGGCCGACCCCACCGAACATGGCTGAGACAAGAGCCTCTACACATCCAGAGGATCCTCCAAGTCAATCGGACGCTCTACATCGGAGCCAGGTACAACACACACACACACACACACACACACACACACACACACACGCACACACACACACACACACGCACACACACACACACACACACACACTAATGAACTTATAGTATTAACAGTTAATCTATGGCTTTATCCACAATAAGAGCACTCTTTAAAAAATCCCGGCTGTCAAAAACAAAATTTGGTTGCTTGCATCCCACTAGTTTAATATAAAAGTACAGATATAGCTCCATAGAGCCATTTTCAGCTTTAATACCTGTTGGACTGTCTGTTATCACTGCATCTGTTGCCAAGCAACATTTGCCACTCATTGGACATTATTTATGGAGTTACAGTGTCAGAGCATCAAACCTCCATTTACAAAAAAAACATATATTTATAGATAGAGGTATGTGCTCATGTTGAGTGTATTCATTTTGCCGGTTGTGTTTCAACATTCTAACCTGAGACAGGTTTACATGTATTTTCAGCTTTCATCCTGCTGGGGATAGTTTTGGACTGTTTTCAGTGTTTGAGGAGATTTCATTTAAAAGTATTCATTTCTCTTTTTCCTGTTTTGCCCTTGTAATGTGACAAGGCCTTAGCAAACCTTTCATTATTCAAAGTTACTATGAGGAACTTTTGACTGGTTGTGAAACACTCTCAATGTAATACTGATGGCCTCTATATGACCTCCATAAATAGTTAATGAACATTAGTATAGTCTAGTAGTAGTGTAGTCTCTCTACCACTCAAAGCGCTCCCCACTACTGTCAACATTCACTCTTTCACACACACATTCATACACTGATGGCAGATGCTGCCATTCAGGATGTTATCTAAAAATGAATTTATACATATTATACACATTTACACACTGATGGCACAGCCTTCTGGGGCAATTTGGAATTAAAAATCGCCGAGCAGCTCCAATTTGGAGCTAAATTTTTGTTCCATAAGTAAAGGCACTGTCATAACTTTGTTGCTAGTTATTACTAACACAGGTTCAGAAAACTCTTCTGAATACTTTGTTAAAATGAATGTCCCTTATGTGAGACTAGGGTTTTTTTTGGTAACAAATCTGTAACAGTAGCTTCATTGGAAGGCTGACATTTGGCTCGACAAATGTTTTCTGATTTGGTCCCCACCTGCCTGTCAGTCTGGTGAATGTGCTGATACTGGACAGACAGAAGCGCTGGTGGTCAGAAGGCCAGACGAGGACGGCCTGCTCAGCTGCACCGGGTTTACACTGTAAAGCTACATCTGCTGCTCCCTGAAGCCGTTCAGGGGCCAAACTGAAACAGACTGTACTAACAAAAAACATACACCTCAAGATTTATTGTCCGAGTTGTCCCAAAAAATATTCAGCTCGAAACATGTTAAAAAAGACGATACACAGTCATTTTCCACATAAGGAGCTGGTTATTTGATGTAGTAGCAGTCTGAAGAAGACTGGAAAAGGTTTAGACAATAGACGCCACTGTGGTCCAGGAAAGGACCCAGTCCCTGGCCTCCAGCTGGTCTAGCCTCACTACTGAGAGCTGGTAGTAAATATATCAAACTATGTTACACGGTTCCAGCCATTCTGTCTGCGCTGAGAGGGTCTGTAAGCACACACATGCACACAGCCCGTAGTAAAACTGCTCACAGACAAATGTTGCTACTGCAGTCTGCAGGTCTGCTTTAAAATACAACCAGAGCCATGAAGCAGTCTGAGGGACGTTCATTTCAATTTACAGCTGCAGAAATTTTTACTGAAAAGCTGAGGTAAACTGATATGAATGTCTCAGCCAACCGGATGATAATGAAATGCTAGACTGACAAGCGGAAAGACGAGAAGGGCGAAGGAGGTTCTCGGCAGCAAGAGAGACTCACATAAAGAGCGTTTATGAGAGTATATTTATATATTTCTTGTACGTGGCTAATAGTGTTTTCTCGGCATCCTGACAGTAAATTATCAGCCCAGAAAGACACAGATCCCCCGTTCTCATGCTTGTGTGAGCGAGAGACAACCCAGCAGGGAGGAAGAGTTTTAAAATGTGTTATGTATAAATAAGTACCTATGTACCCAGGTATGACTGCCAAAAGCTCCTACAGAGTGCATGGCCCGATAAGACGCCCCGCTCATCCCCAAATCCTGTCACTATTAGCATAGCTGCTCCTCAGACTGCAAGCGCTGCTAAATCCCTGCCCCCAAGCACCTGCTGAGAGCCGCTACCTCTCCCTGCCCTCTTCCCAGCCTCGCTAAATGAAAGTAAACTGTGTATTTGGCTGGTGGCTGCTGGAGTAAAGCGCCTTGCTGTGTTAAGCCCCATTTCATCGCTGCCCAGATGAGCAGCTGTGGATCCTGTGGTCTTCAGCCCTCAGATGCATCCAAAGGGCTAATCCACACAAATATAAACCAATTGGAGAGTGTTTATCTATTGACAAGATGACCAATGGAACGCAGCCAACTCTTGATTAACTGTTCCATTCGTGATAAAGCGTGAGAGGGTTTCACCATCTGGCTCGGCGCGTGTATGTGTGTATGTTTGCATGCGCGGGGAAAGGGAAAGTGTGTTGACTTGTTGCCAGGTTGGTGGTTGCTACGTTTATTAGCACGCAGACGCAGACCTCATAGGTCACGGGGGGTCACATGGCGGTCACAGCCGGGACAAACGTCTCATGGCAGACGGACGGGGAGACGCTCACTTGTGGCAAAGCCAGTCTGTTCAGACGTGGAGAAGGTTTAGCATGCAGACGAGGACAAGTATGTGGGGAGAGACGCGAAGACACCCACAGGGACACATACCACTCTGTTTACACACTATGTGAGCACTCGGGACAGATCTTCGCTTAGTGTACAACAAGTTTATGCACTTTTGCAGAAGACTTGCAGATTCTTTAAACTATAACTTTGGAAAGCTGCAGTTTTAAAGTTTGGAAATTTAACTAGGACTGCAACCGATGTATACTTTCATTAGCAATAAATCTAGCGACTATTTTCTTGACTTATCTTTTAAGCATTTGGCCGATGATAGGTCCGTGTGAGGAACAGAGCTGGTGGGTATTAGAAGTCACAGGTGGTCTAAAAATGATGAAAAACATTTTCAAAATAAGCCCAGGTTGTTTATCAATTTATCGGTTTGACTATTTTTAACAATTATCTAAAACAAAAATAGCTATATTTTTTGGTCACAAAGAAAATCACGTAAAAGTTTGCTGATGAATGATAATTGCTTTGTATTGTTTTAGCAGGAATTTGTAGATTCATTTTCAAATACTTAATACTTAATTTCTTGTCTCGTTTTATCAATTATTAAGATGTAGTCTATTGTATCTTTTTTTAAGTTGTTGTTGCAGACGATGGTTTAGTTTTAGGCCTGAGGAAGGTTGACGTGTAGGATTAATCTATACCCACTTTTTTACTTTTTAGAGCACTGACATTTGTACTTTGTCAGAATATAGTATATGATATTAAACTAGGGCATGGATACTTTCTCAGGCACATATTTACAGGCACCCAAATACATGCAAACTCACACAAGTACGTGCCACATAGAACTCTCCCTCAGTCAGAAGAAGTTTCAGGGTAACGAGGTGGTCAGCTCAAAGCTGGAGCGGCTTTTCCTGCACAATGTTTGCAGACTCAGAAAGGCTCAACTCTAGTCACACTAAACCACAATACAGCTGCTAGCAAGAAGGGTAGGACGACTAACAAGAAATAGAAACTTAAGATGTCTCGGCCTTGAGTATGCTGTTGTTTGGACAGTCAAAAGGAGAAAGTTCATGAGCTGGTCAAGTCAGAAATTTAGGAAATGTTGACTATTTCTCTTCAGATTCTGTGTTGACTTTGTATTAGCTGGGTCAAAGAGGGTCGGAGGCGTTTATGAAATAACAACACAGGCACACGCACATCCTACACACACACACAAGGCCAGTCAAAGAGAAAGAAATAGGAGACTTTTGATTTGTAGGTTTAAGGGCACGATTTTGTGAGTCGAGGCGCCTTTGAGAGTTATGACCTAATGAATCGAGCCTATTCATGGCCGCATGCACATCATCATCACAACATAAAGAATAATGACATTTTACACAGTTCACATGGTAGTCCTTACCCCAACCTTCTACCACATGCTGTACACATTCAATCCACTACACACACACACAAACAAACTAAAACATACAGGCCACAGGCTTTGCATCATTCAAACAACCTGGAAGGCAAGAGAAGAGATGCAGAGGGAAGGAGAAGCAGCGGCATAAATAATCCCCCCTCCTCTGCACTATCAGAGGCAACAGCGCTGGCTGCCAGCCGCTCTGACTAGGAGGCCTGTTGCTATATGCATTATGTTAATGCTGAGACAACGCTGAAACAGCCTGGATGAGATTATGCCTCACACTCTGGCCCACTCCACTGTTTGGAGAACGCTTAAACTCTGACCTGTTAAGCAGGGACGCACCCAGCAAGTGTCTGGTGATTTCGCACTTCTTCGCCACTTAACCGTCGTGCTTTTCTGCGAGGCTGAGTAAGAGCGGGGGATCTTCTAAAACACCAGCAGGAAGTGAGGATGAATTATTCAGGATCGGGGTAAACCTCGTGGCCTACCTGTGCTCTCATCATGCGTGCATTCTCGCAGCTTGGAAAAAAAAACAGATGCAAACAAGCATCGATACACATACTTAGGTGGAACAAATACTCACATGAGCAGGCGCTGCATGGATGCACACATGATAACCCCGGGCTCTATCAAAGAAAAAGGGAGAAAGCAAGAGAACATGCAGCACTGGGAGGCAGAGCCGGATCAGAGATGGGATCGATACTGCCGCAATAACACGGCTACGGCAGATTTACAGATTACTCCGTTCAGAGCCCGGCCCTTTGCTAAAATGAAGCCCATGCTTCAGTCCCGCCCCAGCAGATACCGACGCCTGGATCAATATGCACACTTCAGATGTTACCAACTCTCGCTAAGCTGCCATTTTAACAGGAACATTAAAATATCTCTGCAGAATTACCAGCAGATTAAGAGAACGAGAAAGCAGGGACTGGAACATCATGAACACATACATGTTGTTAGGTTCAGCACCACGTATAGGCAGCATGCGGGGGTGTGCGAGCATCAGTATAACAACTTGATTAAATCATCCATTAATTCAATTTCAGGCTTTTGAATAAGACTGATAAACTGAATTCGGGCGCCTAGGAGCAGATTTAATGCAGCAAGTAGAAGTTTAATGAGAAGACACAAAAAAGCAAAGGGGAAATACGAGACATCATTATGCAGTCGGGTACCATTTCTCATTTATATTGGGAGAAATGGAAGACATTGTAAAGCTGTTCCCTAATCTCTGAGGGTCTGATCAGGTTTAAACGAATAAAAGTCTCTAATATGTATGTATTATAGCTGTATGCACAGAATTATTTAGTTGTAAAACCACAACTGATTTGATATATAGTGGAAATATTCATACACAGAGTTTTCTAATAAGTATGTGGCCTGGATTACATCCAAAAGAAACTCTGCATCGACCTGCACTGTCCTGAACGAGCAGTGATATCTTGTGCTGTGGAACTGGCTTCCATGGTTGGCTTAGGGCAGCGTCTTCCCTTACCTTAAGCTTTGGATAGTGCTGTGTTGGCTGACCGCCACTCTTTCTCCATCTCTCTCTTCCTCCCTCCAGGGATGACCTTTTCCGCGTGGAGCTGGACATCGTTGCTGGAGACGAGATGTTCTACAGCAAGGTGAGCACCTTCAGGACGGACACCCATAGCATTTACAACCATGAGGCGGATGTGTGACTCGCCATCAGGCTGAAATATGTCATTTTACACTGCAGTGAAATGTAAATATAGCTAACAAGCAAAGCATGTGTTTTCTTACTGTATAGAAAAGGACGTGGGAGTCAAACAAGAATGACATCAGGATCTGCAGGATGAAGGGCAAACATGAGGTGAGACGGTGTCTGCTTCTCCATCTTTTCTTTCTTTTGAAAACGAAGCAATGGTAATTTATTAATCCGGCACGTTTCAGCAACAAGGCCATTCAACAGCCAAGTGCTAAAGAAACTCATAATAGAAGGACATTTAAAAACAATTAAAAACAGTCATTAAAAATCCAAGAGCATAGAAAATGAAAACAAGCCAAAATAAATTAAGATGATAAAATACAAGAATAAAAGTTGCAGTGCAGTGTGAGAAATTATTTAATAAGAGGCAGCAGCAAATAGAAAAGTCTTCTGCCTTGATTTAAAATAAGTTAGAGTTGCAGCTGACCTGGGAGTTGTTCCGGATACATGCTGCATAAAAACTTAATGTGGCTTCTCCGTGTTTACTATTGACTCTGGGGACAGAAAGCAGACCTGCCCTGGACTACTGAGGTGGATGGTTTATAACGTAGAATGAAGATCAGTATTCTGGCCCAAACCATTCAGTGTTTTAAAAACCAACAGTAGTATTTGAAGAAAATTCCTGACCGACAGGAACCCAGTGTACAGACTTTGTCTATTGATTTGTTCCTAATCAACAATATATTGGGGTCCTGGGACAAGCCAAGTTAAAAAAAAACATATCAGCCCATGCAGTTTAAATAGATGGAACTATTTTTTTATTTCAAGTTTGATATCGGTCCAAGTTTAAGGTGTTGCACACTATCAGGGAGGAAGGGGCACATTTTGAAGGGGACATCTGCAAAATGATAATAATTGTTTTGTTTGTTTTCAGATGGTATTAATATCATAATTAATGTTTTAAGAAGAAATAAGTTAACATTTTGCAATGATGGTTTTGTCTTACAGTTTATCTTCTATTCCTTGTATGTTAGATATGTCGGTAGGATGAGCGTTAGAATACCATCTATAGCACAAAACTCTTCATTTATTGATTTTAAGTTACTTCAGCATTGCTTTTGCATTTTCACTTTCCTTTACAGAGGCGTTTTTTTCAAGTTGTTTCTCAGAATAGCTTAAATCGTCCAGCTCCTTCTGATATTTTTTATAAAACCCCAAAGCATTCTGAGACTATATGCAAAGAAAATGTGCAATAGAATTCCAGATGAAATGTATTGGATGACATTTGGTTGGTGAAATACGCTGAAAGCATGCCAGAGCTCTCTTTCTTACGCACGTTATTGTGGCACATGTCTTCTCTTTCTGCCTGGAGCTCTGGTTTCTTTGTGCCAGTCATCTGACTGTCATGCCTGCCGGCTCAGCGTCTAGATGAGGACGGCTCCGACCGCCTATCATCTCATTGTCCCTGCTCATCTAACACATACACATCAATCAGAAGAATAGAGCCACTCCTACCTATACACCGCTCGTTCCACCGTCACGAGTTAGGAATGCGGTTGGTGCTCTCAGAAAATCCAGGTGGGCGTTGGGGGAGCTGAGGCGGCGAAGAAGTGATGAGGTGAAACGTCCCAGCAGCCACCAGCAGCCCACGCCTGAATACCTCTTATATCTCCGACACACACATATCCCCTAGCTGCCACACGTAAACAGCCCGTATTCAGTGTATGTGTGTGTGTGGGTGAGTGTGGTGGTGACGGGTTTGGCGGGGGAAACATGGGCTCTGTCCCCTCCAGGCAGAGAGAAAAAAAAAGGACTTATTTAACACAGTGAGAGAACACCTGACATTAAATCTGTGTGAGACAGTGCCAGACAGAAACACAATGGAGAATAGAGGGACGGAGACAAAAAGCTCGGCCGAGAGGAGGAAGAGAGACAGAGAGGTGAGAGAGAAGGGAGGGGTAGATAAAGGAGAGCAGAGGGGGGTGTTTTTGGGTCCTCGTCGGCCGGCCCCAGGGAGGGCCGCGGGGCTGAATGAGATATGAAAGGTCTTCTTGCCCCTAATGAGTGTGCTGCCTGGTAAGGCTGTGAGTCACACGGCAATGTGGGGAAGATAAGAACACTGCCAGGTCTTCTCAGTCAGCTCTCTGGGCTCAGACGCAGTGAATGGGTGTACACACAAGCACATTCAGTCACACACACACACACACACACACACACACACACACACACACACACACACGCACACACTTTACCAATATGGATTTTCTGAGAGCCGACACAGTATTTTCAAGTAACTTTAATTAATTTATGACTGAAAAAGCAATAATTTCTATTCCAAATAACAGGTGATAAAACAGTTGGAGCTATGCATATTGGTAATTCAATGTAATCCTGTATAACAACAAAACTACAGCCTCCAATGAAACAGAAACAGTGTAGGTTAAAATAAATGCAACATCTTAAATACCCCTGTGGAGTTTTGGTCCAAACTAAGTTTACATGCTGTGTTTCTCACCAAGAAGCTTCGTATTTAATGCATTTCCTTTCTCATTAAACATTTATCTTTTTTTTCTTCCCAGCATGTGGCTGGTGCATCGTTAGTTTTTCTTGGCACGTCACAGCCAGCTGTCATTCAGTGGAATAGTGTGGAGACACTGACAGGAAGGCGTACGGTGACATCCAGGATGCTTGTGCACATGCACGGGCATCCTCGTGCACGTGCACAATATAAAATAATAGGTACTCACAAATCAGGCAGTGCTCCATCGCACTATTAAAACACCACGGGGTTCCTTAAAGCTTCATTAATACAGGATTACTATTGTGATAGATATTGTGGTATAGTACATTTTTAGCAAATTTCACTTGAAGGAAACTCAAATATTATGATTAATGAAAACAAGCACTTTTATATCTATACACAGAAGCTTCAAGCTAGGGCTGGGTTATGCTTGTTGCAATTCCTACAGCAATCCAGAAATGAAATGCTCTGACAAAATAAAAGAGAAAAAGATCCAATATCTGTGGCTGTCGCAGGACTTTAATAAACCGTCCAATCATTTCATTTGGCCTGAATGAAATGACGGCCTACCTGCATGCCTGGTTACCTACCTGTGTGCCTGTTTACCTACCTGTGTGCCTGTTTACCTACCTGTGTGCGTTCTGCCCGTGCGCTCATTGTGCATCACTGGAGTCTTCCACAAGACTCTAGCTTGGAAGCTGTGAGCCTAACAATAGCCATGTTCGTTGCAATGGCTTTGGAGGGAGGCTTAAAGGAACGGGCTGTCAGTGGCGCCGACTTGCAGTCTCTCACTAGATTTAGCTACTTTTTTGAGCTAGTGTTGCTAGATACTTTTATTGGAAAAGAGTTGGCAACACTGGGCTGGTTTTTCGGTTGGATCATTTTTTAAATAAAGTGTACTCTTGCTGGTTTCTCAAGATTACCAACCGTAGCTTTAAGGGCGGCCTTTCAAACTAATGTGGAATGTGAGCGTGATGACCAAACAAGTGGAATATTTCATTGTTCCTTTAATTCAACAATAACACTAAGTAAGATAAGTAACTATACATTACATTACATTACATTACATTACATTACATGTCATTTAGCAGACGCTTTTATCCAAAGCGACTTACAGGAAGTGTATTCAACATAGGTATTCAAGAGAACTACTAGTCACCAGAAGTCATAAGTGCATCTCCTTTCTTAAACAAGCATCTTAAAGCATAAACCAGAGCAAAAGTATAGTGCAGAGGCAAATTACTACGAAAACAATAATTGCAACAGACTAATACGAATATAATAAGTGCTACAAACCACTACGAATAGGATAAGTGCAGTAAACGAATACGAATTCAATAAGTACATCCCACATATTGTTTTTTTTAACAACAAATTGCATCACATGTTTATTTTTTGTGTTAAGACCTGACGTCGTGTAGCCAGAACAAATGGGAGATACACCATAGAAACGTTGAACAAAGTGTTTTCTAAAAAGCACCAATAAGCTCTGAAAATTGCATAACCAGCCTTGAAAACATTTTTTAAACGAAACAAAACACAAGTTAAGATATAATCTGATGTTATGATAACCAAATGATGTGCATTTTGTATCATGATATCGATAGCCCAGTAGCTACTGTGTTTACTGCAGGGCTTTTCTATTAAAATGCATTAGATTGCTACAGGTGACCTGTTGCTGCTTTGCACACCATGTTGGGGGTCAAACAGTCTGAATATTTAACCAAAGAACAGTATTTTTCTGACTCTAATGCGTGCATACACACAACGTGGATACACACAACCCTCATGTATATGTTGATACATATTCATGATTTCAAGTGTTTTTATTAATCTGCTCTCTCTCTCTCTGTCTTACTTTCTCTGTTTCTCTCTCCTACACATACATGAACACAATTAAAAAAGAAAATCACATCTGTCAAACAGTCATCTTCTCTTCGCCTTCCTCGCCCTCTGTCCCCTCCCTTTTCCCCTTCTCCTCCTGAAAATGTCCTGTTCTGCTTGGGGGGATGGTTGTGTCAGATGTGATGCATTCACCACCTCGTAATTGGTTTTGTAATTAAATGCTTCTGCTTGGTTGATCACAAAGGACATAGTATTCTCCCTAATTAGGCTGAAAATTCAATATCCTAATTCTTTTCTTTTTTTCGCCTTTTTTCGCCTTCTTCTCCCGTGTTGACCAAACGATTGTTGATGAATGCAACAGTCGGGCGTGCTGTCACTCACTCTGCATAATCTCCTCATATTCTCCTTTGTCCTTTGCTAACTGCCGTCTCTTTATCTCTACTGTATTTGCCCTTTTCATGTCGTTCTCTGTCATTGCCTCCCCCTCCTTCACTCCTTCCCCTTTCTCTTCTTATCAAAGCAAAAAAAAAAAAGCAAAAGGTAGAAGGTGAGACGTTCCCTGGAGGTGGCATTGTGCCAACACATCAGGCCGTGGCAGCGTGGCATGTGCATGCAAACAAAGGCAATTCTAAATAGAGCGCTTTTAAAGAGCGGTCGGGCATCGTTATAAGCAGCACTTAGTGAGATTGTTTGATCAATATTGCGTTGATCGTGCTCTCTGAGGGGCTCAGGGGTTTTCAATCTTCCAACCCAAATGCCTTCTCTGGTTTTGACGGTCATAAGGTTCAGTTTCACAGCCTTTTTAGCTCCAAAATTAATCAATATAAAAACACCACATGTGGAGTCACTCTCATTCCATGTAGTTGTGTTGGTATTTTACTTTATAGATCTTTTTTCTCTGCCTTTAGATTCTACACATAGTGCAATGTCGTTTTATTATTATTTGTGCTGATTTCATAAATCACTGCACATTTAAGTCTTGTTAGTTGTTTTTTTTTTTTTTTAATGAAGGTGCCCCACACCTTAGACCTTAAAGTTCAAGGCCTATAAGATAAGATAAGATAAGATAATCCTTTATTAGTCCCGCAGCGGGGAAATTTGCATATTCATACTATACCAACTCAAATAACTGGATCAATACGAATCTCAATATGGCCGATCTATTTGATTTAATATTATGTTTATGCACTATATACATACTGTAAATAACCATTCAGTTTCGTTATATGTAGGTCTATATTTATTACATTTTTGTTTTGTTTTTAAGTTAAGAAAGCATTGTTTAAGTCAAGCCTGAAAATAATGATCCAGCTTATTAATGAAACACTGGTATTGGACCGGTTCATCCATATAAACTGGCTTTATCATAGAATATAAGGATTTGACCAAAGTGTGCTGAGCCTTCTTTTCTCCATATACTCCAAAAAAACAAGCAACCATTTAACATGACATCCATTAATCACATTGTGACAATTAGCCGTCTTTTTCTCAGCAGGTTGTCAAACAGAGAGCTGTTCAGGGGTGATTGGGGTTAAGTGTGTATCGTCAAGGATTGAATGGCGGTGTGTGTGAGTGTTTGTGAATGTCTGTTTCCACCAGGGAGTGGTACCAGCCGACCCCACGATCTGCAGGTCTTGCTGCAGGTCGGCTCCACCGCTGAGGCTGCCTCATGGCTGACTGGCCTGGGAAAAACTCCTGTTTCCTCTGTTTCCTCCTCGCTGTCTCCTCTTTGCCCTCTCCTTCTCTTTATTTCGTCCTCATATCTCTGTTATCTCCCTCCCGCTCTCCCTCCCTCTGGTGTCTGATGTTTGTTTGTGGCCTGTGGTGTGTTCAGTCAGAATTACCATCAAACTGAGAAGAAGGGTTGCTGAGGGATGCGGATTAGCTTTAACATGCTGAGTAAGACCGCAGCACTCAGAACAGCACATTGCTGCTAATTTGGTACCGCTGTTAATTTATCCTCCCGCCCACATGCACACAAACATGCACAACTCTCTCGCTTCCTGTCATGGCCAGTCACCCTGTTTTCTGTCAAAATTGTGCGTCAGGGATTTTTCTGGGAATGACGAGCCTGTTGTTAATGAGTGAAGACAAGGGCTCGCCAAACCGAGTGTGTGTTGTGTATACAGTGTGTGTGTGTGTGTGTGAGAGTGTGTGTGTGGGAGTGTTCTGGCTTGATGGTGTCTCTTGGCAGAGCAGAGCACTCTTCTCCCTGGTCGCTAACATCAGGGGACCAGCCAGGCATGTAATGGAAACTTTGGAGGTTTAGAAGAACAGCTTGCTAAATACGAGCCCCTGATGTATTCCCTTAGATGGCTCCTATCGTACGATCGTTGCTAAAACAGGTTATCGTGATAAATTAGAGTATTTTATGAGAGTATAAAACATGCTGTGGTTGCTCCTAAAAAAAAAAAAGAAAATGAGCCGAAGACTTTACGATGTTTGCACCTGTTTTGTATTTTGGTTAGACCCAACACGGGGAATGCTGATTGTAGCCCGAGGTAAAAATCCGTGTTGGTTTAGGGTTTTTGGATAAAGCCGCATCATTAAGGCAAACGTTGAACCGCGGCAAAGGCCGGATGAAAAAGGTTGTTTTTCGTCTCTGACTGAAGGTTAAGTTCCGGACAATAGATAAAAAGCAGATGCAGAATGTGGAGCCTCCTCAGTTTTAATGGGGTCTGACTGCTGCAGGTTGTTTTGAGCAGACGTGTTGTAGCAACAGAGAACTTGTTGCCGATCCTCCGACTGTGTGAGTGTGTGATCAGTTGCATTTATATTTCTGTGTGTCCATGGAAAATGTATCTGTCTCTGCCTTTGCTGCTAATCCAAGAGGTGATGCATGCACTTAGCTTGGTCAACATCTGCAGAGTAGAATTCCTCTGGAAAAACCTCTTCCTTAAGAGCAGTCCCTGTGTAGGGTCTAGTTTATTTAAAAGCAGATTCATGTAGCAAACTTGCTCACGGGCACATTTACTGCACACACACACACACACACACACACACACACACACACACACACACACACACACACACACACACACACACACACACACACACACACACACACACATACACATGTGAACCATCTCCCCCCTATCTGTTCACTTCTCTTTAAATCTTCCCTCCGTTCACAGCTACGTCCAGACTTGCACTCAGGCGTGTGCTCCTGTGTAATTCATCTGTGCTGTGGATTAATTTTTCAAGGCAGCTCTGCCAGTGTCAGTAAGAGGAGCAGGAGGGGGGAGGAGGTGGAGGAGGAAGAGGAGGAGGAGGAGGGCTGCAGTCATCTGGGTCTCGGGGAGACTTGCCAGCCAGCACAGGTGGCGTTTTGTCTGGATTCTGCCCAGGGAGCGAGGGAACAGAGAGAGGGAAGGAGGCAGGGAGGAAAAGAAGGAGGAACCAGGACTCACAGCATTTGGATTTAAAAATAATTGTTTAATTCTGTGATTCAGTATTTGATCCTCTGTAATTGGTTTATTTTTTTCATGTGGAAACCATAGTTAAACCCTAATCCTGCAGACTAAATCTAGCTTTGAATTTTTAAAAAAGGAACCATACCTGGAAGAGGCAAATTTCTTCCTGGAACAGATGAATAGGGGTTAATGAGAAGCATGTATGCAGCAGGGGATACATTTTGTAGATGTCGTTAAAGTGAAACTGGCAATCAAAACTCAACAGTTGAAATGTTTTTTTATCCTTTTTCTGTGAACAAGCACGGCCAAATGTGCACAATTGGTGCAGTGGTTTGGCTCTTCAAAATGCTTTTTCCCCCTCCTCTCTGAGGGGCTGGCCGTTGGACTGGGCTGTTATTAAGAGTGCTTCATCTGGCTTTGTGATTACAGCTCTGACCGAGCTGACAGAATGCAACAGCATGCAAATGCTGTGCTGTGATTCAACACACACACACAGACACACACACACACACACACACACACACACACACACACACACACACACACACACACACACACACACACACACACACACACACATAAATATGCACCAGGCACACATGAACACATGCTGTATTTGAGGGAGTGACACACATATACTGTCAGCGCCGTTCCGCAATTTGTCACACGGTGCTGCGCCATTAGAAATTTACACCTCACACTTGACACACCCCCTTCCCCCCCACACACACACACACACACACACACACACACACACACACACACACACACACACACACACACACTTTACACTCTCACGCAAAAACACTTCCTCCTTTCCTGTTTTTTTGTGCTGTTGAAAACCGAGAACCCAGCGGGGAGGTGTAGGAGTAGGAGGGTGGAGGGTGGAGCATCTGGAATAACACTCACCCGTCTCTCATATCACTGCTTCCCCTCTGATCTCTTCCAAACACACACACACACACGTACACACTGTCATTTCACATACCCGCTATCACCACCAACGCTTCTGCTGCAGCCCTACTTCTCTTTCCGATGAGATCAGTGTGAGTGGTGGTCTTGAAGTAGACCCCATCTGGTGTGTGAGTGTGTAGGGGATGTGTGTGTGTGTGTGTGTGTGTGTGCTGTGTGTGTGTGTGTGTGTGTGTGTGTGTGTGTGTGTGTGTGTGTGTGTGTGTGTGAGCTGGTGCCATCCTGGCGGGGACACTTGTAGTTTGGGGAGGGGGATGCTGGCTGCTGTCCCACAGTGATCTAAAGTACTGTACTGTACAACGCCAATCACTCCACACACACTCACACACACACACACACACACACTGACGGAGGACTCGGCCTCGAAGGCAATCTTCTGTCGGTACTTTTTGGCTTTTAAAGTCAAAGGTCATGGTAATTCCTGCATTCACTGTTGATAGATTCTTTGTTTGTTCATTATCAGGTTACTTTTGGGGGGTAAAGCCCTTGAGATAGTTCTTCCCAACCCGGGAATCAGGACCTCACAAAGAGTCCTGAAAGAAATTTAAGGGCTCACAAGATGATAGAAGTAAGAACAAAAAAGAAATGTTGCTGTACATACTGCACGTATGTTTATATTTTTTCAAACTTTCTTTTTGTCAAATACTCAATATATTTACTTCATACTGCTGTACAATTCTCCAAAGCAAACAACCTGAAAGGCAAAAATTACTATTTAATTAAACTGCTCACAACTCATATCAATGTTTTTCTAAAGAAATTGTCCATATTTTTTGTCTTTCTTATCTTTTTTTTATTGTAGCATTTTTTTTATAACAATTTGTCTTACTTTGCATCTATATCTCAATCATATATATAGGAATACACATGTTGCAATTGAGTATGGGTGAAAACAAGTTTGCAAGTGAGCACTGAAGGTCTAAAGTGTTTGTTAAAAGTACCCCTGCTGTATTTCCTGTGATCTTAACAGAGGCTACATGTGTTTAATCATTTCCACCATAAACACACTGACTCTACGTTTGTCGAGGCAGCAGCTTAACTTGAAAGTCATTTTTCTCAGTTTTCCCACACCAACATTTATTACTTTTTGGCACTCTGGGGCTAAAGCGGCTATTAAGTCATGTGGCGCTTACACGACTTCTCATTTTCAAAGAATAAGCATGGAAGAATTAAACTGTGACTGGTGCATTTAGTCATTAAAGCAGGCTTCATGTAGTCGGACGCCTCACGGTGGAGAAATTAGCCTTAAATCTGCTGCTTGTTTGAAAAAACCTGGGGCTGGTTTGGATTACCGTCTGTCAATCAGCAGCGTATGTGCTGAGTTCCGTGTGTGTTTGCATGTGTGAAGAGGGAAAGACAGTTAAAGTCTCTGCAGGCTGCGTTCAGACTGTATCAATATGATTGACAGCGTTAATGGTGTGATAATTCCACACATCAGGCAGCTGAAAAGCTTCATTTCACAGAGCGCTTTGGATAATCACTGTCTGAAAAATAAACTCAGTTTTTCCTCTGTTCGCTCCATCATTTTGCCCTTATTCTTTTCACTATCACCCCTCCTGCATATTAAGCTCCCGCTCTCTTTATATTTCTCTCTTCTCCTGCAGGATGAATGCCGTAATTTCATGAAGGTGTTGCTCAGCAGACAAGGAGGCCTGTTTGTGTGCGGGACCAACGCCTTCAACCCGCTATGTGCCAACTATACTGTAAGTTATCCACAAGATAATGTCATAATGATTGGTCTCTCATCGCTGATGTACATGCCTTATCTATTCTTCCTAAACAGAGGCCTCGCTTCCCAAAACACAATCAGTACGCCTGTTCAGGTGAAAATGTACAGCTTGATTAGAGCTGTTTGTTCAGCTACCGAGGCGGTGTTGACTTCCTCCCCAGGACTTATTTATCCTTGTTGTCTGCCAGTTCCAGTGCCTTGTTTTCCCTGAGATACAACAATTGTTATTTGTCGGCGGTTTAGCTTTGCGGTCCGCCGAACTTGTTATCGTTGAGAGTCTTAGATGGATAATCAAGAAGAACGAGTTCGATTTCTTTTACTAGTGGTTAAGAAAGCAAATCAGTCTCCCTAGTTGGAGGCAGAGCTTAAGAGACACCAGGGTTCAAATTACAAATGTAAGCGTCAACTGACGTGATTGAAACAATGAGTCCTCTGAATGAAAACGTATTCCTCATACTCTGAAGCTTTGCATCCATTCATCTCACCTGAATTCCACGCCATGCAGCCGAATGCTCTCCACTTCCCTACCACTTCCCTGTCCCGCTCCATCACAGTAACGATTCCAAACTTGTGGAGGGAAAAACTACACGTGAATATTAATCATCGATTCGGCTGATTTCACTTCGTTCTGCAGGAATATTAAACGAGCGATGAAGGCAGTTGAGTTGGAGAATGAGAAAAAGAGAGAGAGAGAGAGAGAGATAGAGAGAGAGATTGGATGAAAAAAAATCCTTCCTCTGTCAAAGGCTTCTTCAGATAAGTGTTATTTTCAGTCGCTGGCATTTCAAACATGGGACACTGAGACGTACCTGGCCCATTATCTGTCAGCCACTAATGACATTCTTCAACAGTGTATAACACACCTGTCTCTCCATGATAGGCTGTCTGTTTCTCTGGGGACCAGTTAGCGATGCTAGCTACTGTTTTATTTATAGCTGTTTTTTTCTTTTTTTTTTACGAAATGACACCTTTTCAGCCGTGGATGAGAATAAGACTGTGCTGTTGAAATTGTTTGCGTTTGGCTGCCTTTTAAGTGTATGCGTTTGTAAATGTGTGTGTGTGTGTGTGTAATAGAGAGAGAGAGAGAGAGAGATGCAGAAGAGGGATTTCACAGTGTATTTATGTATGATTTTATGTGGGTGTATGGACCCCTGTGTGTCTGTATGTGTGTGTATGTGTGTGTGTTATTTATGCATGAGAATGTGACTCTTGTTGTTGCTGCTGCTTTTCCTAATTGGCACCAGTGAATCATTAGTTTGCACTTACGGTAACACTCCCTAATTGTCATTCTCTTTGTGGCTTGTTTTCATAATGCGGCTGGAGATGCATTCATATTGTTTGGAGTTTGCTGATTGATGAGCCCATCTGTGTGTGTGTGTGTGTGTCTGTGTGTATGTGTGTGTGTGTGTGTGTGTGTGTGTGTGTGTGTGTGTGTGTGTGTGTGTGTGTGTGTGTGTGTGTGTGTGTGTGTGTGTGTGTGTGTGTGTGTGTGTGTGTCTGTATGTGTGTGTGTTGTAACAGGGAGACACCCTTGAGATGGTTGGAGACACCGTCAGTGGTATGGCCAGATGCCCCTATGACCCCAAACACGCAAATGTGGCTCGGTTTGCAGGTAAGACACACCTTTTGTTTTAGTCTTTACTTCCTCACCTGCACGTGGATCAATATTTTCACATTGTTGAACATTAATGAATGCTATAAACAGCAAGCTGAAGAAAATGGAGCCATTTTTTCTCTCCAGTTTTATTCATCAGCTTTGTTTACTTCATCATATTTAAACACTCCACTATAATATAATCAACAGCGCTCTGTGGCTGAAACTATAGGGAGCCATTACTGTTCAGCCACCAGCGCCATTATCTGATATTAGCTAAAAGTAAAAAATTATGTTTTTCTGGCAAGGGAGAGCTGCAAACTTGCAATTATGTTTCTGCAATTAAACTGTTGACTGGTCAGTCATGTTATGTTTATGATGCTGGAGGGCTTTCATAAAAATGCAACGCGCACGCCAGCTTCATTGTTTGCGGTTATGCTGTTGTGTTGGCAGGCTGTCGTACTCACTCTGTGTGTGTTTGTTTGTCAGAGGGAAATCTGTTTACAGCCACGGTGACAGACTTCCTGGCCATCGATGCGGTGATCTACCGAAGCCTTGGGGACAGTCTAGCTCTGCGCACCGTCAAGCACGACTCCAAGTGGTTCAGAGGTACCTACAGACGCGTGTGCATCAGGCTCCGGTGTTTTTTTTCCTGTGTGTGTCCTCATCACTTAGCGGCATGCCGGATCGATACATGTGTCAGTAGCAGAGGGCTGAGTCAGCAACAACTCCATGCTCGGGTCACCGGCCACGAAAGCTGCCAAACGTACTGCTCCTTGACAGAAAAATCCACATCATCCACGTCAAAACCCAACCGTGACAATGGGACGGTAAAAAAAAGACAGAATATGAGACACAGGTTGTAGACGGTCCCGGGTGTAATAGCACCCAATTGCATAGCGTGAAAACCGAGTTCTCGGAAACATCAGGGAGTCATAATGCGCTTATTGTTTGCTGTGAAATCCCCTTTCACCATGTAATGAAATTAAGCGTGGCCTGGGCCGCTTTCTCACTGCCCTCGTGTTACCTCGGTGTCGTGGGATTGAATGATGCATTTGCAAATGGGACACACTGTTGGCTGTATGCTTCCTCATGATCCATCTATATTTCATTCAACCCTTTTGCCCTCTTCTTCTTTCTCTCCCTCTCACAATGCAGAGCCGTTTTTTGTCAGCGCTGTGGAGTGGGGACCTCACATCTACTTCTTCTTCAGAGAGATAGCCATGGAGTTCAATTACCTGGAGAAGGTAAAGAAGTCATTCTGATCCAAACATATCCTCCTTCCCCTCTGAACTCTCTGTATTCACACTGAGGAGCCTCGTTTTAAATGGACTGTAGAGGATGTGTGGTTAAAATGCAATACCGCTCTAACATCTCTCTGCTGCTATTATTTGAATGTCAATATAAACTCTTTTCCCACAGCCACGCTGACCTTTCATCCTCAGATTTGTTTGTCTGCATATCTAATCCAACAAATCACAGTCTGAGTAAGCAATTCATGTCTCTATTAACCGAAGAAAAGCCTTTTTTTTGTATATTTTACGCCCTTACCAGAGCCGGGGATACATCTTTATGTAAAGAATATCAGCATCAGGATCTTCTCTAAAGAAATAGCTATTCACATCTGGGGAGAAGTGCTTGAACAAGGTCTCTGTCTTTGACATGTTTACAGAGAGCAGAGTAAATGGTTACTTAAACAGCATCCCCTTTGTGTCGATGAGGGTGTTCAAAGGAGCAATTTTAAGATGCGCTGACATTTTTATGAATAATTAATATTAGATTTACCATTATAAAACAATGATCTGTCAAAACAGGGTTTTCGTATTTCAAATAACATGAAAATGACTCTGTGGAGATTACCCTCAAGTTGAAAAGACTTTTTAAATGTGCCTTTTTGAAGAAGAAACCCACAGCTTGCTCCCCAGCTAATCATTGTTAAATCGTTATATGTCAGCTTCGAGATGCACCTGTCCGATGTTGCAAAATACTTTTGAACACTTTTCATTTACAAGCCCACATCTGCTTTTCTGTAACCGATCACTCACAGGTGTTGGTGTCACGGGTGGCGCGGGTGTGCAAACGTGATCTGGGTGGGTCTCAGCGCGTCCTGGAGAAGCAGTGGACGTCGTTCCTGAAGGCCCGTCTGAACTGCTCCGTCCCCGGGGATTCCCACTTCTACTTTAACCTGCTCCACTCCACCAGCCCCATCATCAGGATGCACGGCAGGGACATAATCCTGGGGGTGTTCTCCACACCGGCAAACAGGTACAACACACACATACCAACATATACTTGTAAAAAGCTTCTCTCTCTCTCAAAAATGTGCACACAAGATCAGAATCAGTGGTTACCATCTTTTTGGTCAGCTGTTCTCCAGAACCCTGAACACAACTATGTTTTAAAACTGTTTACCCATTACTACTAGCTAACTATTTGAACCGTTGATCCATTACTTTCAGATTTATTTCACAATTTTTTTCATGACTTTAGCTATTTTAACTGTAAGCTAACTATTTTAACCATTTTTTCGTTATTTTTAGCTAACAAATTTAGGTTTTAATCAATTAATTAATTAATTTTAATTTAACAATATTATTGGTTATCTATTTCAACTGTTTATCCATTCATTTTAGCTAAATATTTCAACATCTCTTTCATTTCTTAAAGCTGTTTGAACTATTTTCTTCTCAAATGTATTTTTTTTGCGTCTAGTGCCATATGCTCCCATTATATTTGAGAGAAGGCAGACATCTCTACAGCTGATACCTCCAAAACTAGCAAATTCATACCAAAAAACTCTATTGATGAATAGCACAAGTAAGAGGAAAAATTGGAAGTGTGGGGTGAGCTTTCCCTTTATAATCAAGATATATATTTGTATTGAAATTGTAATTTCTCTTTTTTCAAATTGCTACTCCTCAGACACTTCTATTTATTACTACTCCACAATCTTTCCACGTACCCCAAAGCAAGTGCAAACCCTGGATGGCAATCACGACTCCAGATCAATAATCAACCTGTCTGCCTTCAAATAAGCTTTATTTGTCTGTATGTGTGCATACGTGTGTCTTTGAGGGCTGAAGTGGAGGGATTTCAAACCAAATCCTCTCTGGAATGAGAAAAAGGGAATTGAATCACACCAAGAGTGTTTTTTTTTTTTTTTAAAGAAATAAACAGACGTAGAAACACTTCTTGACATACTTCCCATGGAGAATGAGATAGACACCCGGTGTGAAGCAGCACTCGCACAGCTCACCTTGGAAATGTAGTGGACCACCATAGTTTGTTCCTTCACCTATGAAGTCGGAAAGAGCAAGGCTACCTACGGGCCAAACAAAGCTCCAGAGAAATGAAAGAAGCTGTGTGGAGGTACAAAGGTCAAGATTGTGGTGTACAGAGTAATTTAAGACACATGGGATGCTTTCATTGAGGACAAAAGGGGTGATTTGTTGAAAGACAAGATTAAATTGAAAAAAGGTGAGAGGAGAGAAGAGAGGAGAGGAGGGATGCAACTGAACAACAGAGAGAAGGAAGTGCAACAATATTTATGTGAGCTACACATACAGGATACCTCGGATACCTTTCAATGCATTAGATTAGAGAAGCACTAACGTTCTGAGGTGAGTGTTGAGTCTTAAATTTTCTTTCAGTGGGATGAGATAATTCCTCTTCCTGCAAGTGTGAATAAACAAAACATTTCTCTTTTCAGATACAGTTAGAGTAATCTACTTGTTTGGCTTTGCTGGGTATTTTTCAACGCAAGCAAGAAAAAACGTGATCCTAATACTAAAGTACTTATTAATAGGGACATTGTAGGTTGCATGTTTATGGTAACATCCTTCATGTATGCATTGCATTGCACAGGGATAAACATACTCTGCATACTTTAGAATTAGGCCTTGATGCAGCATATATCTGTCTATGTGGCTCAAATTATAGAAAAAATATTCAGTATTCACCTTAAACTGTCTGAATGGCCCTGAAAGCTTCTCGTGTCTTGTAGTGCAAGGCATTGAAGCGAACATATAGAAAATACTTGCCAGCTATTTGACTCTGGTCTGGAATCAATACGTTGTCTCACTTAAATCCAGACAGGAGCGGAGTAATCGTCCGTCAGTGTTCCCAGTATAATACCCTCTCTGTTTTCTTAAGAATAAGAATAAAGTGCTACACCGGTTGCAGGACAGTGTCTCAAAGCAGTAGGCTCCCGTTAAGAGACAGAAGAGAAAGAGGGGTAGAGAAAAAACAGAGAGAGAGAGTAATGGAATGAATGCAAAAAGGAGAGAATACAGAGAGGAGAATTAAGAGGGGGACTGCGAACAAGAAGGGGGGAGAGATGGATGTGCAACTCAAGGACGAGGAAGTCAATAATGGACAACACGTGCATCCCCCGCTCTCCGTGAGATCTAAAACTGTTTCATCAGCTGCATCTTATCTGCCTGTTTGGAAGGACTATGCTGCGAGACAGAGCCACTGCCCGCAGAGACAGATGGATGCTTCTCACACACACACACACACACACACACACACACACACACACACACACACACACACACACACACACACACACACACACACACACACACACACACACACACAAACACATAGACACACAAACACACTTACAATGGTTCCCAGATAAGAGTGTTTGCAGCATTCCACAGAGGACAACCAGCTGAACACACACACACACACACACACGCACCCCTCTGCTCGGCTAAACTGCCACTGGGTCCTATTTTAAATAACTGCCAGTCAAGAGAGAGAGAGAGAGAGAAGTTTCGATGGATGGATAAGTAAACGCGTGATGGAGAAAATGAACACAAAGACAACGAGAGAATGTGTGAGGTGAGCTGCAAAACTCCCACTGGCCTCGTTTGGCCCACCACGCCGCAACGGCTAAGTGCTTGCCAGACAAATTGCTCTGGCTGGCAGCTTGCAGTGAAACCAGCATGAGGCAGGACCTGGGGGTGGAGGAATAGCTATTCTCTCCTGCCATTTGGCCCAGGGCAGCATATATGGAATTGTAGTTTGGGAATAACTGTATGAAATCGAGGTTTAACTGGGCCCTCCCGGAGTGTCCCCTGGACACTGAAGTTACTCATCTCACGCTGTGCCCACATTCTCCAGGGATAATTTTACAGCCACATACCAGCTCCTCAAATGTTATGAAGTTGCTTTTGTGGGATCCTTCAGTCTCTTCTTCCATAGTTTAAAACCGCCTCCAGTTGTCAGTCTCTTTGTGCATCCTCCTCCGAAGCCCCAGGCCCTTCCTCTCAAGGAGGGATGAAAGAAGCGCTCGGATTTCCTGTTGAGCACCTCCTGCACTCACACTCCTGATGCTCATGAGGTCAAGGAGGCGTAGGGAGCAACAGCAAAACTAGAAAGAGGGAGAATAAAAATATGCAACCATTGGGGAGAAGAAGAGTAAAGAAAGTACTTTATTTAGCAGCTCAAATACGCGAGAGCATGTCAGAAGAGAAGCAGCAAGAAGCCAAATGGAAGGCTTACATCACACTGCACTGGACCGGTACTGAAAAGACAACACTTCTCATTATTTTTTAGCTGTTGTTTAGGCAGCTGAGAAAAAATGTCCATTGCTGCTTGAGCAGACTGACGTGGGCTCATTAGGCTTAATGGAGCCATGCGGGAGAGCAAGGACAACATCCCATGCAAAGTTAAGTAAATCTAGAGCATCCTGAGTGGGAGGGGCCATGTTTGGTTTTCGGTTGTAAATAATCCCATGTGACTGGGGTTGGACAGCAGGATGTCCCTCTGAGAAAACTTGGCAGGGGAGAGGAAATGAGGAGGACAAGGAGCAGGAGGAGAACAGGTTTACTGTGCCAGGAGAAGTGTGACTCTAGAGAGGATGCACAGACATACAAGCTAGTCCCCTCTAGGCTTGCACAAGTAGAGAAGGCAGGGATACATAGTTAGGTCTCTAGCTAGAGCTTGAGAAATGGTTCTGGGAAAGGAACACCACATGTAGCTGACAGCAGAGCCATGTCACAAGGAAAATACAGAGTTGTCACGGCGGTGTTCAGTAGACCACATGAGCCTGGATAGTCAGGATAGGTGTTGAAAAGGGACCTGATGTGGAAAGGACAAGGAAGTAGGAAAAATGAGGTTGCTTTAGGTGTAAAGTATCATAATGAAGACTGGGGTTGAAACTTTTGATATAGTTTTGATCGTAGTTATGAGTCTATATTTATATAAATATGTATCATTTTATATTAAAATATATACAGTACCTCTGATGCCTCCAAGAGGTTTACTTTTACTTGACATTTTTGAAAAAGGTGGCCTAGTAATAGCGCGACAAGACATAGTCAGGCATATAATCCCTTCTCAAACTACAACTTCTTGTTTCTATACTTTCTTTTCAGTTTGAGTACTATTTTCAACAAGAATATAATGTTCAGTTAAGCAGTGAGCCATAAAAGTTCTGGTGGGCAGATTTGTTTTGCATTTGGACGGATTAAGGTTGTTAGCCAGCTGTTTTCTTTCTGTTTCTAGACCAGTCTAAACTAAGCTAAGATAACTGTCTCCTGGCTCCAGCTTCATATTTTCAGTTATGAGAATGGCATCAATATTCTCATCTAAATCTTGGCAAGGAAACAAATAAGTGTAAATCCTGAAGATTATGAACCATTAAAATACATTTTTTGGTTGATTGGACTAAATCCATAGTGGCGGCCAAACCTTAATCTGATTTTGCTCAAAAAAAGGTTACAAAGTTTATCTGTAACCGTTCTGTATCCATACTAAGTATGGTGGAAATAAAGTCAAATAAACAATTAAGTAAACAAACAAAACCATACTAAACTAAAACCATACAGATAATCAGACTAAGTGTTTGGGATTTCTGACCTTTAAATCTATAAACATTTGAACAGTAATGATATAGCCCCTATGTGGTTAATTGATACCATATTTCACAAGGTCTTTACTTTTTCTATTTACAATGAGAGCAACATTTAAAGTCTCTAAAATCTATCAGAGTTAAACCCCTAATTAAAGGATTGAGATTAAAACTTCCCCTGACTCCCTCCTCCTCCTCCTCCTCCTCCTCCTCCTCCTCCTCCTCCTCCTCCTCGTCTGCCCCTACGAGGCATCATCGTGTGTCCGCGAGGACCGACTGTGTTTTTCCAAGCTGTCAGAGAGCTTGTTAAACAGTGAGGAAGTACTTTAGACTCCGCAGCAGTCCTCTCACAAGGAACACGCTATGCATCTTGCCGGGACAGCCTGTCACTCAACCCTGGTCAAGGAGAAAGAGTGAAGGACGGAGAGACGCCGATGGACAGAGAGAAGGAGAGGCAAGATTTGAAAGTAAACTAAGGAAAGTCGCCTTCGGTCTGTAAAAACGCTTGAAAGTGAACGTTTGTGCTCGAGAAAACACATATGGACAAGATACCAAAAACACGAGACAAACACAGAGGGAAATAAGTCATTAAGAAAATTCAGAGACAA
This sequence comes from Anoplopoma fimbria, assembly GCF_027596085.1. Lineage (NCBI taxonomy): Eukaryota > Metazoa > Chordata > Actinopteri > Perciformes > Anoplopomatidae > Anoplopoma > Anoplopoma fimbria. Next base: position 21,585,414 of record NC_072456.1, on the reverse strand, counting down.
AAACAGCCCAAGGCCTTTTGTCTTACTTCTGCTGGACACACACCCCTACAGGGGCCCAAACCCAGTGACCTGCGGGGGTCGGATAAGGTAGAGAAAGGACGCAGAGCTGGCACCCGTGCAGAGCTGGCAGACATGTCACACATAACATCTGGTGCCGACGGCCCTGAGAGGGACACCGTATCGGCGGCAGATAAGCCTGCAGCTCCGCCACGCTGGCCGGGGTTGAGTCACATCCCTGCCTATGAATGATAAGTACTGAGGGAGACGGCGTGACCTGATCAAAATGGCACATCAGGAGAGCACGGCTCCCTGCTGCAACCAAAATCCAGCCTCCGGGGCACTGCTGCAACCAAACAAACTCTTCTGTGGCTTTTAAAGAGGCACTCAACAGCAACACCACTCAGAATCCTGAAGGCTGGCTGCATGGACCCTCAAATCACCAGTTGGGCGTTTATGTATTTTTTAAGAAAAAAAGAGAATAACCAAGGACCAGATGGGAATGTGTGGGATTTTTTTTTTTTTGTAGCAGCAGGTTGCAGGTGACTCAGTCTCTCAGGTTTTTTTTCAATGCCTGTGTATCACTAAGGTATTAGCACTTAGTCACTTGCTCTCGCACCACGCACACCATTAGTCATTGAGGAGGACACATTCAAAGCAGAGTTGAGTCTCGGTGCATGAAGCATGGGATGTTTTTTTAAAACTCATTCCTTATCTCATCCTGACACTGCTCTCTTTATTTATCTGTCTCTGTAGTGCTTTTCTCCAGCCAAAACGTAAAAAGTAACATCAGGCTCAGAGAAGAGATAGTGTGACTTTGTGTGAATGTGTCTCTATTTGTCGTGTGTGTGTGTGTGTGTGTGTGTGTGTGTGTGTGTGTGTGTGTGTGTGTGTGTGTGTGTGTGTGTGTGTGTGTGTGTGTGTGTGTGTGTGTGTGTGTTGTGTGTGTGTGTGTGTGTGTGTTGTGTCAGAAAGAGCAGAAAGATGGACACTTCTCGGAACAGATGTTCTGTTCCCTGTTGCTGAGTTCATGAGTAGTTAAACAGCCTCCGAGGTGCACAAGGCTTTTTAGTTGGAAGTGTTGTTAGGTTTACACGAACCCCGCCACCACACACACACACACACACACACACACACACACACACACACACACACACACACACACACACACACACACACACACAAACACACACACACACACACACACACTCAAAGGCAAAATGTTCAGTGACTCATTTCCTTTTTCGTTTTTATATTCCAGGAATTCCAGCCAAGATCTTTTCATGTGTCAAATCCAGCTATTGCATCCACTGCCTATCTATTCTTCGCCCACGGAGACGACAGCGTCTATCTTATCCAGTCTTTCTCTCCATCTCAGTAACAATTTCCTTTGTGGTCACGTTTTGAATGTCAAATATATGAACAGCCCAAATCCAATTTGTCATCGTCGCTGGAAGCCTGTCCCTTTCTCACAATCACAATTGACATTTTAACTTCTTTACTTTTTCACATTTCACAGTCTATTTTTCAGTCTAAGTATTATCTACCTTGTCTTTTCTTGTTCCGACACTTGTTCTTTCTGCACTTCTGTCGGAGAGAAAAGCCCACTTGACATGGGACTGACAGTCATCTTGTGTCAGCTAAAGTGTTTTATCAATTGACGGTCTCTGTCTCAATCCACCTCTGTCCCACCCTTCTGTCTCACCTCTCTGTCTCACCTCTCTGTCTCTATAGTATCCCTGGTTCGGCGGTGTGTGCCTTTGACATGGAGCAGCTGGCTGGGGTGTTTGAAGGGAGGTTTAAGGAGCAGAAATCACCCGAGTCCATTTGGACGCCTGTCCCAGATGAAGTCATCCCGAAGCCAAGGTGCAGATGGTTCTAATCAATTAATCCACCCGTATTCAGGCTGTTATCAGAGGATAATGTTTTCTGAACAACCTGTCTTCAATTCATCCCATGACTTTTTCTTTAGAGGTGTGTTTTCAGGTGGCAGGTTTGATTTCATGATAAAAAGGAAATACACACCTTGCTAGCAACAATACATTTACTGTACTCGTGAATAAACTTATCAAGGGCATGCTTTAAAAGTTTTAGTTACAAGGTGATTATGATTATACAAACATGTAATGGAGAATGCAGGAAAATTCTGCACATAATATAACATCCTGTAGATACTTCTGAATATCACATGGAGGTTCAGAGATTCCTTTTTCACAAGGATAAAATTAATCTATCTGCTAATCTAAAGACGTTTCTCATGCAAACATTCCATCACTTGCCGAATACTTTAAACATGAGGTTCTTTTAACTAAATCAAATCAGTCTCTCGTTGAAAAAGTGATATGTGTCTGAATGCGTGACACTCAGACAGTCTAGACCAGTGATTCTCAAATGACTACTGGGGGTACGTGAAGGCATATATATATATATATATTTAAAATATATTCAAAAATAAAAATAGTTATTTAATAAATATTCAATATATAAGTGTAAGTTCATGAACTGAATTCAATGCAACAATGCAATCTTCATACAGTTTAATAAATCAGACACTGATGGCATATTACATAACCATATATTTTAGGGGGTACTACCGTCACTGAAAAAAGGTTTTCTAGACTACTTCATTATATAACTATATATTTTCTACCGTCTGCTAAACGTGTGCTGAACCTTGTTGTCCCCAGACCCGGTGGCTGTGCCGTTCAAGGTACCAGGTTTAATTCCTCAAACGCGTTCCCTGATGAGATGCTCAACTTCGTCAAGACCCATCCTCTGATGGATGAGGCCGTCCCGTCACTCGGACAAAGACCCTGGATTGTCAGAACCATGGTCAGGTGAGTCTGAGATTACGACGTGCAGTCAAACACCAACCCTGTCTCCTAGTTATAATGTTACTAGGAAACAGGGAAAGTTGCCTATCTGACAAGTTGCAAAATGTTCATACAGAACAAATTTGCAAAAGAACTTATAAAAGTATAAGTTTGTTCATACTTATTTTTAGTTTTCTTAAGGTTAGAGAAAGATTCTGTTCTTGGTTAAATAATGAAAAAAGTTACTTGATACGTGACACAGAGTGTAGTTACTTAATTAACATTTACTGTAAGAGAAACCATGATAATGTCATAACTTCAATGTTTTGTGAGCCAATCATCAACCCTGTTCACCTCTAAATGTCTTCCATTCGCTACTAAAACACTGTGATATTTCAACGTTATCCAGACAGCAATTACGTTTCCATAAGACATATTAAGCAAAGCAAATTACTAGTATAAAAACATAATTTCTGCACCAAAGAACGAGGGTTTCTGCTGAGTTTTAATCATCAAACTATGCATGCTGGGAAGTCTGCAAAATGTGCTTATTTGATGAGTTTAGTGAACACTCAGAAGAACATTTAGTTAATTCATGATTTCAAGTCAATATATTAGTTCTCAAAGGGTCTGAAAATGAACAAGAAATTTTATTTGACTCAACTTAATAAGGAAGGCTTCCCCATTTTGGTCAATTAGTTGACTAATCGGTCGTTTTGGTCTTAGTCCATTGACGACATATTTTGTTGCAATTTATGATCAAATCCCTGATAAACATAAGATTGAAAGTGGTAGTTTTGCATGAATCTTCGTGGAGAACCGTCTTAAAGATATGTCTTTTTAATCAACTATTTTATGAGTCAACAAAACCATATGACTGTTAGTTGACTAAGAATTGGTTTGAGGTCGAGGTTTGATTTAGGACAACCCTAGAAATTAGTAAAACTCATATATTTACATTCATTTAGTCATCAAATAATCCCCCTCAACCTCGGTATGATGTTTTTCAGTGACAGGACTGCAATCGAACACATGGTCAGTCTGTTTGTGCTGTGAACTCCGTCTTTTGAAGTTAAACTGGTTCGGTGTTAAAGCCTGTGGTAGCAGGCAAGCAGCTGTAGCACATCAAGTCTCACATTAATGCATGCATGCCTCTCTCTGTCTGTCTGTCTCTCTCTTCTCTCCACTATCTACCATGTGTAGTCCCGCTGCCGACCAGCCAGCGGGGGATTATGGGGACTGGATGTATGTGGAATATTAAACAGCCTGCACAACATTGCTTCTATTGTCGTCTATTGTCTCATCCACACAGGACTGTGTGTAGTTCAGCGACACTCTGCTATTGTTCCGAGACCGCCACATTTACTTGACTGATATTATTAATGACTCAACGTTTGCTGTAATTAGTTTATTATGCAAATTTGACGAGCAGTTTCTTCTCTATAGAATTCATTTCATTTTACAGTGACTCCAGAGAAAATGGCACATTATGATTTAAATTCACAAGAGTCTGTATTTCACACCTAAACCAATAACTTGTTGCACTTAAATCATAAATTAGCCTCTTAGAGCTGCCTGATTACATGCTTTTATCTTTTATGGAAGAAAATTCACAAATGAGTCTCGCGGCTCTGTGATGTTAATGCACTGCTCTATCTCTCCAGGTACCAGCTGAATAAGATTGTGGTGGATACAGAAGCCGGGCCTTATAGGAACCAGACCATCCTGTTCCTCGGGTCCAGCAGAGGGACCATCCTTAAGTTCCTCATCATGCCCAACCAGGACAACACCGTCACCAACAGCAACATCTTCCTGGAGGAACTGGAGGGATTCAACCCTGATAAGTAAGACGTTAAAGCTGACGGATAGGAAACGGACATGTGTTTTGTACTGATAAAAGACAAACAGTTTTGACATTTTTGGAAATATGTGTATTAGCTTTCTTGTTGAAGAGTTAGATGAGAAGATTGATACCACTCTCATGTCTGTAGGTTAAATAAGAAGCCACAGCTGGTTAGCTTAGCTTAGCTTAGCACTGGAGACAAGGTAAAACAGCTAGCCTAACCACGTACTAGCACCTGTAAAGCACACAAATTATAGATATAGTTATAATTGATATCTAGTTAGTTTAATTTGTAAACTTGTAAAATTAAGTTTTTTTTTTATGTGCAGGTCTATTTTCAGTAACTTCCTGGTGTCATGATGTCACTGTGAGGTTGTTACAGGACGTGTTAATTAGTGAGCTTTAGAGATGATGATTTATTTATTTTTTAAACCATTGATCAGAGCAAGGCTAGCTGTTTTCCCTTGTTTCCAGTCTTTATGCTAAGCTAAGCTAAGCTAACTAGCTTTCTGGAAGTAGCACATATGTTTGTTGTGCGGACATGAGATCGGTGTCAATCTGCAAGCATATTTCCTCCAAATGCCAAACTATTTCTTCATGGCACAAAACTTGTGCAGTTAGAGAGCTTGATTTAAAATAGCTCAAGACATACTGAACAGCAGGGGAGGTGAGGAAAGGGTTAACTGACACCCAGGGTTGATGTATATACAGCGAGGGGAGCTGCTGGTGTGATAGGCCTAGAAGAAGAGTCGCAAGAAGAAGAAAAAAGCATGACATGATGTGTCCTGAATTATGCAGAAAGACTCACCTATTCTTCGAGGGATACACATAATTGTGCCGGAGCTGAGAGGATACAACCCCATGGAGAGAATACAAATAAGGCAAACAGAAAAGAAGAAGATTAAAGGCCAATATTCATTATCGGGAAAATCTGAACATGTTCTAATGAGGTGGAGAAACACTGTAGAATGACACGAGGGCAAAGAAACGTCAGAAAGTAATGAAATGATAAAAATCACATTATCCTTAATCTTGACCAAAATTACCTTTTATAGTCATTCTGAAGCTAAATCATACTCAATATCTGGATCTTGACAAAAGACTGGAGTGGGCTTCTTGTCCCTTTCTAATTAGCATTTTGTATGAGGCAGGCAGCTTTCAGGTTTCATTGGATGCCCACCACTACATAATGAACACTGGCTACAATGCCTTTTCAATCTTCATTTTAGCTTTTCTTCTCTCTCGAGATGCAGCGTTCCACATGGTGGATGGTTGCAGGGTGGGGAAAGGAGATTGTCACACAGATGCAGGAAGATTTGGCTGGTGATTATCTTTCACCAAGGCTAATTAGAGACATTTAAAAAAGACAGAATATGTTTCTAAACACAAGCTTCCTGTCATGGTAATTGTGCCCCCTGATATATATATATATACCTTTTTTTTCCTGCTATAAGGGGGAAAATAATGATTATATCTCAAACTAACTGGCTGGAAACACACTTCCTCCATACAGTAGAGTCAGATCTACTCGGACTGTTCTTATTCCAACCCCACCAAAATATGCTCACCAATTTGTGTCTCAGTCTATTTGTTCAGGCTTGACAAAATGAGGGATAGTGATGGGAAGGGAAAATGAAGGGACTGTGTGATGAATGAGCTGCTGTGGACTGGAGTCAGTGTGCAAGGGATAATTTGGCGTGCATGGTGGAGCACCCCAGGAGGTCAGTGACAGTCCAGCTATCACAGCAGGAACCCAGCTAATCAGGAGACAGAGCACAGACACATCAAGTCGTCTTTTTTTTTTTTCGCTTTTATTGCTCCAGGCCAGGCTAACCCCGACCTCACCTTCCACACACAGACAGACAAAGAGATGCCTTGTGCCCTGAAGTAAACCCCAGGGAACACAGGAGCAGGGCCACTAACACAGTCACTTTTTAGGAAGTCAGCACAGAGAGAAATCACTGATTTGTGATTGGCCGGTTGCCATAATAAACCTGGAAACGAGAGAGATGCACCACAAATAGAGCCTGTATCTTCTCCTTTTTTCTCCCTCCCTCATCTGATCTTGGTTCTGTTTCTCGTATTTTCTTTTCATGAGTCTCCCGTCTCAATTTCTCTTTCCTACATTATTTGTTTATTGTATTGTTTTTGCACTCCCTACATCTCTCCTCCTCCTCCTTTTCCCTGTTTTTTGGTGATATTGGCTGTGAAGAATGACTCACAGCTTGGCCTTAGCAGAATGATAGATTCCTCCTAATGACTGTGGGTCTGCCACAATGTTATTACCATAAACCATCCAGATACAACTGATGCATGAGTGCACATGTGCATAAAAAGGTATAAATCTGCCGCACGAAGGCAGGTTGGGGCCGGCTATCGTAGCTCTAAGTGGCAATTAGAAGCGATTCAGCTGCTGGCTGCTGTTTTTTGATGGCCGGCCGACCTCTCGAACCTTTACAATCAGCACAGTGCATATTTGGATCGACATTGTAACATCTGGCTACACGGCTACCTCTCATCTCTTTTAACTTTTAGTATGGCCTTGATCTAAAGAACTCTTTATGTGGGGTTGTTTCACACTGAGTCATGAGGAATATTTTTTTTCCTGCTGAATTCTCAGTGAGGTCAGAGGTTAAATGTGCAGTCTCGGTCTGGTAATTGAAATTGCCCCATGCATTTTTGCGTTTTGTGTGTGTTGCAGGTGTGCTGAAGACTCTCTGCAGGCCAGGCAGCTGTTGTCTCTGACTCTGGATCGGGTTAGCCACACTCTGCTGCTCGCCTTCCCCTCCTGTGTGGTCAGAGTACCAGTGGCACGATGCCAGCTCTACTCCCGATGCATGAAGTGAGTCTGCACCTAACACTGTATGTAAAGGCACATAAAAGGGCAGCATAACAAGAAGTTAGGTGACCATTCAAGAACAACAAGTGTCCTTGAGCATGACACTGAACCTCTGTCAGGTCTGGGGTTGCTGCTCTGTAGCTGACCTGAATTTTCCAGCAATAATATTCATGTTGCAACTTAATAACAACTGTCATTGTGCCCTTGAGCAAAGTGATTATGTGTGTACTGCCTTATAATATTGAAACGAGAAAGAAAATCTAATAAAAGCTGTAAGTGGAATACTTTACCATTAAATATAATCATTTTAACAGATAATAATAAAAGTGGTTTCTGGCAGCGTAAAGCATTATATGGTAAATAAATGACAATAATAAACTAATGAAGCTTATGAGAATAATGAGAAAGTAACAAACCTTTTTCCATATAAAATGCGCTTTTGCACTTTAATTCTTACAGAAGCTGCTGTGTTATCAAATCTGTCTATATTTAAAAAATGTTTTCATGTTGTTTTTATTTGAAGCAACAGACTGTAGCACTGTGACCGAAATTAAGTTCCCCCTGGGGGACGATAAAGTAAACTCTACACTAAATTATTAAAATAATATTAGATCATCATCAGTCATAGTACAGTATAAAGCATAATCATTAATTAAAATGTCCACTATTAATGAGATATTATTTAATATTGCAGCTACTTTATATTTTTTTTATAGAGAGATGATTTTTTTTCACCTCATCCTGCAGTTAACAGATTATTAGAAGCTCCAGTTAAGCTTTTGTTATCCAGGCAGTTTGCCAATATGAATGTGTTTAACGGAAACTGAAGGTGCAGCAATACCCTGAGTCCACTAATCCTACATAATTAAACATAAAAATGCATATATTCAAAGTAATAATGTTTCACCTGCATACACCCACACAAGTACAACGATACAGACCCCCCCCTCTCCCTCGCTGGCACATTTACTGGCTCTACTGACACACTAACACAAACCGCTGCACACGCCAGCACATCAGGCGTGCAGTGTGTTCACTGAACCAGGTGAGTCACACAAGCGTGTAATCCAGAGCACATTAAGAAACGCTCACGTTCTTACCGAGGTGCGTTTAGTGTGTGAGTTTATGTGTTTAAATGAGTGACTGAGAGTTAATGTTGTGTATGCGAGTATGTGTACGATTTCTTAGTCACGCTTCAGCAGCTTCAGGTCTGGTTTTTAACCTACATGGTTGGCTTTTTTCTTTTTTTTCAAAATGCATCTTTAATAATTCAACATTTTGCAGTCTGCTTTGCAATGCATGCAGTTGCAGATTGATGTTTTAACCTCATTTAACCCCTCTTGCAGACCCATCATTAAAAAGTCATGTTGTGCATTTAAGCAAAAATATCAGAGGTTTTACATTTTATCAGTCAACAACTATTAATACCTTTTTAGGAAACTTGACATCTCTGTCAATCATTTTCAGGTACTGCAGGATTTTTAGATTTATTCTCTTTTAGGCGCACAGCAATTTCAATTCATGATGCTGGTATGGTATAAAAAATTAATTTACAGGGACTTGAATTTGTCTTGAGATTAGTAATCCTTCACAGTGAACATCTCTGAGATTGTGTTTTTTTTATTCAGTATAACATTATCATTCTAGTTGTGAACACAGACCATTTCATTTCAAAACCTTGCTGCAGTCAAGGGCATTTCTAACATGTTTAAGAGATGGAGTTGAAATATACTTCATTCATGAACCATGTTGTATGAAAATCAAACTCAGGAGACAAACAGCAAGCAACATGGACTTAGTGAAACTTTTATTTAATGAAAATGTGGTGAGTTTTTGCATATAAAAGGTTGCTGTTGGACAAATCAAATCCTAGAATGTCTCAATGTCCATATCTTAAATTTTAAGTACACTACTTTGCTTTTTCCAAAACTTTAATTTGGATCTTCATCTTCCTGTCAAGAATTAACTTTGACATTTCATTGCGAGTACTGCCCTGATTAAAGGGCCAGTGTTAAGCATTTCACAGGATATATTAGCATAAATTGAATAAAATATACATAAATATGTTTTCTCTAGTGTTTTATCTGCTGAAACTAAGAATTGTTGTGTTTTCTTGAGCTTAGAATGAGCCCTTCATGTCTATATAGGAAGCAGGTCATCTTCACGGAGTCCTTCATGTCGTACCACCTCGTTTCTACGGTAGCCCAGAACAGACAAACCAAACAAAGGCTTTTCACATTTTTAAGTTACCAGTAGGTCACAGTGATTCTCCGACGGGCTTGTGAAACTGTGATAAAGTGAGATGCAGAGTTAAAAACGTAGGTATCGCCAGCTGCCGCCTGACTCATGTTGTTCCTAGAGTAGGGTTATTATGGTATGGATGGCATCTGACCGAGGCAAAACGGCATTAACACAGTTTTGCACCTTCCGTCTGTTAACATCAGTCTTGGAGAAGGAGCAGAGAGCGGAGGGGTATTCATTTGGTTACAATCTTCAACTACACTCATAGATGCAAATTCTACACTCTCTCCCTTTAACTAACAAGAAAGCATTTGAAATAAAATCAGTGTCTGCTCTCAGCTACATGTCACTCTTGCCCAATATTGAAGTAGATGACAAAATATTCCCTGTCATGAATCACATCATCTAACAAGTTTCAAGTCTTTTAGAGGTTTGAAATGAAGAGCTTTCTTGGAAGTAGGAAATCAATATCAAAAATCATGAATTGTAGTTGATGGGTTCAGATGTGCAAAAATGATTAATATGAGACATGATAAGATATGCTGACTTCTAGTATAGACTAAGTCACTAATCTAATATTAAAGAAATTCCCTTAATTCATCAGAAATGAAAATACTGTTGGTTGCAGCCCTTACATTATGTGTGAAATAGATGCAAATCGAGCAAATCAGTACTTTATATTAAAGCAACATGAAGGACATTTCAAATAAAATAGGGATTCTTTGAGGTTCATTGAATGTGTTTTTTGTGTCTCTGCAGGAACTGTATCGCCTCCAGGGATCCTTACTGTGGCTGGACCAGAGGGAGCACTTGCTCTTTCCTCAGACCTGGGACCAGGTATGACACCTCTCCATTCGTATATAAATCAACACAACGCGCACACGCACACACACACACACACACACACACACACACACACACACACACACACTGTCATGCAGTATACAGTTCCTGCCCTGCATCGAGATACTGACACCGTTTGGTTTTATTCTCTGTCTGTCTGTAAGTCCACATGCTGTTTTACCACCTCTCTCTGTTCTCTCTCTTTGATCTCCAAGTGAAGTTTGTTTTATTTTATTTTGTTCTGATTTGATTTATTTCCACTTTTATCATGGCTCTCAAGGTTATTTTTCCCGACCGTACACCTACAGTAGCAGACCACCCGCAGAGAAGTCCCATATATTATTTATCTGGTCTGGAAGTCCTTGGTTCTATCTGAGACTACTTGAGCATCTGAGAAACATCTGTGCCCTCTAAGTAACCTGTCACACAGTCTGCTCTTTGTACATTATTGATTCAAGATGCCTGCTGCCGCTGTTAAACAATACTTTGTTCTTTCACTTTGCTTGTTATCAGGTGGTGGCCATAATACACCGTGTACTTGTGTGGCCGAGAGCAGAGTTTCGTGTTTGTTTCTCGGTGGTATAACACTGTCTGTGTTATGCATGACGTACCCAGACACAGTGTTGTCTGGAGGTGTGCGAATGTGAGAGTATCTGTGTTTGTGTGACCTCTCTCTCTCTCAACTCCTGCTACTGAATGCGGCGGTCTGTCCCGCTCACCGCCAGACGTGGCTGCCTCCCTCCGGTGAAATCAAATCTCTCTTTAGTCAGGCTGCTTATTGAATTAGGCCTTCAAAAACACAGGTGTAGTGCCAGCGGAACAGACAACATGGGTCTTTGGACCACCTCAGGCTGCCTGCTTATACTGTTAAAGGCCTCTGTGTTGGTTTTGATTTGATTTACCAAGGGCGGTCAACTCTGCAATCGATTTTGCATTGAGTTACTGCGTATTTCCTCTTTGTGGACTAAATGCAACCTCTCTTTGCAAACTAATGCCAGAGGAGAGCTCAGCAGGTGGTGTTTTATATCTAATTTGGGCAGTTTCTGAGGAGAACAAGTTTTCTATTCTTCATGAAAATAGTCCCTGTGGGTGTTGTGTGGATCTTCTCGTCTCACGTTTGCAGAGAAAGCCATTTATGAAAATGTTGAACTTCTCCTTTAATATACTTTTTTGGTGAAACTGTAGATTTTAGGTTTGCAGATAATCTTTGCCAGCAAGAAGAGCTTTAAAGGCACAAAATATCCGCTATGTTAATTAGTACTCATTAGTTGATGTTTGGCAGTTTCTGAGGAAGGAAAAGTTTCATATTGTTTATGAAAATAGTTGTTGTGAATGTTGTACTAGGAGAAAAATGGTTTCATTATTTTGTCCCAGAGTGTTATTATTATACTGCAAACAAGTTGACATAGAATATTTATTAACTTGCTTCTGCCAGTGAGAATATTGTGACCGTACTGTTTATCCATTACTTTTAGCAAAGTATTCACTTTCTAACTATACAATCTCTCTTAATTGCAACATTTAATGTTAAGATGTTATAGCTGATTCAATATATGAATATATTTCTAAATCATACTTTAATTTCTATTTTATTGGATGAGCTGAGCTACTCCACCATTGTTTCATGTGGCCTCTGACAGCTGCAGAAGTCACCTCTGGGGTACAAGTACAAGTTCGGCAATCATTACTGTTAATACACAAGCATCTTATGCATACACATATGGTCCCCATCACGTTTATTTTTATTATGAAGTCTTTAAATTTAGTGAGAATGTGCTGGAAATGAAAAAAAACACTGTAAAAAAACAACAATACACACACATAGGCAAAGCTAATGTACATAAAGTAAATGACCCACAATCCCTGAGAGGCAGCCAACTGAACACAAAACATTATTCTTTATTAAGGTGACAACACGCTGTTTGTTCACAGTGCACTTGGACTCATTTGTCACAGTGATTTCTAGGCATTAAAAGCACAGATGTTGGCTGCGATGCTGCCTGAGCCTTTAGCTAATTGCAGAACACCAGCTACTCAGTCACTTTGTCCTAATGAGCTTCTTTTCTTTTTTTTGCTCTGGTTCTTCAAGGGGTTGTTTGGAGGCCAAATAGTGATTCTGTGTAACAGCGCTATTTGGCAGACCAATGTAGAACTTTAAACAGTCATTAACTTCTGTGTAAAGAATTTCCGAGTGTTATTTTGACTGACTCAAGCTTTTTATATCCATCCATATCAACCAGAATGTAATGCGAGCTGATGCCTCTTGCACGTAAAGAAAGATGCATTTAAAACACACTTCACACCATGAAGGCTTTTAACTTTAAATACGCTCCCATTCCTCCAAATGTTCCTTCAATTGGGCTTGCATCAGGTCTCCAGAGCATGTCTGCTGCCAAGTGCTCACTGATGGATCCTTATTAAAAACAAGTCTGAAGTATTTGGTCACAAGTGTGAGTTAAGTCTCAGTCAGTTTAAATCTAGTTCATTCAAAAAATCGATGCCCTGGTCCATTTTTTGACTTTAATATAGCTAAACGAAAACTTGTTCTGTGAAACTTTTTGTGGTGACAAGACAAATGAGGTATAGCATGTTAAGTATTGACCTTTTAGAGGTGCTGGTAGGCAGGTTTTTCTTTAACCTGGACAGATACCAGATAGCTGTTTCCAGTCTTTATGCTAAACTAAGCTAAGCTAACCGTTTCCTGGTCGTGTTGCTCTTCTATTCAACTAATCGGCATGAAACAAACTATGGAAATGTTGAACTATTGAGCAGTTTTAAAGGCACACAATTACCTTAACACATAATTAACATAGACACGGCCATTAGGTATGGTACTGAATAATCTCTGTGTGTGTGTGTGTGTGTGTGTGTGTGTGTGTGTGTGTGTGTGTGTGTGTGTGTGTGTGTGTGTGTGTGTGTGTGTGTGTGTGTGTGTGTGTGTGTTGTGTTCCAAATCAGATATCTAATCCTTCAAACCAGAATGAAAACCTTGTGTGTGTCTGATTTTGGTACAAGTGGATTGTATGTTATGACTATTGTAATACACACACACACACACACACACACACACACACACACACACACACACACACACACACACACACACACACACACACACACACACACACACACACAAACACAGCCTGTGTTTTGTAACTTGGTGCTGTTTTTCCCAGATATGAGCCATGATTAAGAGCAGTTGTGTTTTTCTTTGGTGAGCACCTGGTCTGTGTGCTGTTCTCATTTCCTCTCTGCTTCCTCACCTCATCATATGTTTTTGTCCTTTGAGTATCTGTTGCTCCCCTGTTGCCTGACTGGGAAATGAGTTCTAAAGCTCAAGGATAGAATTTTAGAAATTAGATATGTGGGAATTTCTGTAGAATATGAGTAAAGTTAACTTTTATGACAAGTGGCTTTTTCCATAAAGGAATATGTTTTTCACAAAACAGATATGATGATGTTGTAAGTTGCTGTTTATTGTATCAGCCTCAGTACCTTAAGCTCCATATTAATGACTAAAACAGATGTCAGCCATCTAACTCCTAAATACTTGAAATCATTGAGTTTATATATAAGCCAAAAGTCTAATGTGAAGACAAGAATGCTGACCTAGAAATATTACTAATTCAATGCATTCATTCACTTAATTAATGCCCCTGCAGGCATAAGTGGTTATCTTTGAATTATAATGGTGATTATTGCCGCAAATTAGTCCGCTCAAGGGAGCTCTCTTGCTGTTTTAATGATTTTCTCTTTCTCACTTTGTCAAAAATAGAGACAATACAATCAAAGTTTTAAAGGAGTTTATAGAGATTTATTTATATACGTTCCCTGGTAGCTTGTCCTCTGCTGTAACATTGAGATAGTTCTCCTCTATCGGAGTGGATCTGTGCTGTGTGTCGGTGGCCGTGTCGCCGGGCCTCCGTGTCCTCTGATTAATGACTGTGTCTCTTCTCCTCTGCAGACTGCCGTTCGAGCAAGATGTTGAACACGGAAACGTGGCCCACTTGGGTGACTGTGACGGTAAGAGGAATGATGAGTCTGTGTGTGTTTGTGTGTGTGAGTGTGTTTGCCCACAAGTGTTAAAGCTAATAGCTCTCTTGTCTGTGCTATCCGATCCTTACGTAACATGTGTATCTTCAGGGTGAACAACAATACAGTAAAAGGAGAGGAAGAGCCTGGTACTTTCAGTTTATACAGAGAAAATCCGTAAATAAACACAGAGAAAAGTCTCAATCCACCTCAGTGCTCTGTAGTTTCTCAGCGCTCCCTAGAGTAACCGCCAATCTCCAACATGAAGACGGTCGGCTACTCTCGTTTTGTCGAGCGGGAAAGAAAATCCCTGTGTATGTTTTAAAGCTTACTTTGTTCTTCCCACTGTTTACTGCCCGTACTTGTATGCTATCTTTGCTTTGGTCGGGAAGTTTTGTTGCGAATACATGTGGTTTAATTATATTCCACTTCAGTTTGAGTTACCCTTGATTTCTCTCTCTCTCTCCACATCATTATGAAAATAGAATTGGTACACAGCAGAGTGAAAATCTCTATTCCAGATACACAGAGGTTTTGGATACTCCCATGACGCCCCCAACTCTCTTTGATCTGAGCACTAATTCCAATGCGTGCAAATTAATCCTTCACTTCTGAAAGTTCCCCGAGTTCATGTGCCGTGCTCCCTGAGAAAGGAACAGATAAATATTGCATAATCAGAAGCCGCGAACAGCTCTAATCCCGTTTCAGTTGGGCGCTCTGTTTGATGCTGCTCTCTCACTCCAGGTCCTCTGACCACCGAAACCACGGGGGGGCGGGGAGCATCAAGCCATCCTCCGAGATGGCTTGATGCTCACTCTATGCATGGTGAAGTTGAGATAGTTATCTGCCTTCATTGATCACATGTGTAGCCCCTTATAGAACATGTGGTGGAGGGGGTTTAGTCCTGCTCTGAAAAACAGAAAAACCCATGATCCTCCAAAGGGGTTGTTATATTTAAAACAGATCACGTTGTGCATGTATTCTGCTTTTAATTCCTGCAAGTTAGTGTTTGTAAAATAACAAGAACTGGAAGAAAAATCTGATATTTATCCTACACAAGGGAGCTACACTCCAGCAAATACTGCGTTGTGCAGGAAGCTTGTTATTAAAAAATACAACTACTATGATAATTACTGTACTTCTGTACTACACCAGCGGGTGAGAGATGAACATAATTACTCTTGCTCAGTGCTAATGGAGTGTCTTACAAGCTCTGGTATTGTATCCTCTTTTTGTTATACCAATGGTCCAATGTTGCGGGTTCAGATAGAGTAATGACACCGATACAGAAGAAAGACTTTTCACACTGTAGATCATCGAACACTTTTCTTCTGAATGAGCAGTATAAAGTCTACCAACCTTTAAGGATTGCTACAGCGAATAATGTTACATCTCTATAAAGTTGGGGGTAGTTGTGAGAAAGAGAAAGAAATCAAAGCCACAGAAAGTACAAAGTCAACTAAAGCTGTCTTAAACTCTAATTTGGGTGGAATATAAAAGCTGAGCTTGTGAGTTGTGTCATTTATTTTGGCTGGCTAATCCAAATAACTTTCCAATTTGAATGTCCTTTATTACAACAACTATTTAACTTAATTGTGAGTCCAATTTTGTGAGTCCAATTTTCTTCTCCCAGAGCAGCAGATTTACCCATTTCAATATGAAGAGGCAATGTATCTGCGCTTAGTTGAGCATAAATTATTGTTTTCTTAAATCATATCACCAAAAGACAATTCTCTTAGAATTTTCAGTAAGATGAATATAATTACATTCACAATAAGTAACTCCAGACCATTTTTTCTTGTCGTATCAACTTTTTGAAACTTTTTGAAACACAATCTTCTATCAGTATTATGGAGAGCAACATAGATGTTACAATGCTCCTTCCAGAGCAACACAACACACCACAGAACAGTTATATAGGCTGCGTAGCTTTTTCCATTCTTAGTAAATTGGCTCCGACATGTAAAAACCTGTGCCACGCTCCTTTAAACTACCCACAAATGTGAAGCAGAATATCCCTTTTCAGATTTGTATACACTAAAGAAATCAGTTACAGAACGATGAAACTGAGCAATGCCCCGGTGGCTGCTCCTCTTGGACCGGTGTCAGATAGAGATATGCTGTCCTGCTCCCTGGACCTGCCTTTGACAGATTGTCTGAGCTCCTGCGTCTGATCCAGTCAAGAAATATACCCGAGTTGCACTCTGTTGACGGAGGTTAGCTCTGTTGTGGCTAGAAGAACGAGAGAGCTGCTGTGTTGACATGGCAGGAATGTGAGGCAGCATCTATCCGACGAGCTGCCACCAACACTTAGATAGCACTTTGTCTCAGATGTTGTGATGACCTCGGTCTACTGGCCTATCTTATCATATCTCTTTCCTTTTTGTGACACTTTCATTGTCTCCGATATGGATGATTTCCTCAGTGTTTCCTCTTCCTAGTTAACACTGGGATCATCTCTCTCTGTCTTCCTGGAAGACAAAGAGTCTTTCAACCATCTGAAAAGGCAATATTCACTCAGAGGAAGACAAAGAGGGGCAGCTTGAGCTTGTTATGACAAACTGTCACTGACACCGTTAAGACTTTGAGAAGTGCCTCACTATGTGCGTCTGTGAGCATCTTTCTCTGTAATTCTCTCCACGTGCCTCATTCTTCACGTACACAGGACACTTACTGTACATCTGTGTACTTACAAACACACACAGATGCTCACACACGCCAGAACAAACCCTTCGGGGACGTGGATCGCTGGTTCAGACAGAAGGCTTTTTGTTGCTGAATATTTCATATCTCTATATTAAACTCATTGCACATGTCTGTATCTTGACCCAGCAGATGGGAGGTGAGATATGCTGTTGGCTTATCTATCTCTCTTTGGGGAAATTCAGCAAACTCATTTTCACCCTCCCTTTGTTTACCTTCTTTCCGCACAGAGGAGTCTACGTTTTCGATCAATTTTCATACAATCTTCAGCAGTCAGTGATCATGAAAAACAGCTTTTTTAATCATGATTTTTTTGGCATGAGGTAGTAGGTAATGTTAAAGGTCCTCCCAACCCTGAGGGGTGACAAATTAAAGTTTTTACATTTCATTTGTTTTCCTTTTTCTCATAAACAACAAGCTAGTTTAACCTCTTCTGGTAGCTAACAAGTATTAAAAAAAAAAAAAAAATCTCAGGCATTTATAAGGGTAGAACTACAGACAACTAATACATCTATACAATCTGTGATGAGATTACAAATAGACATATTGTTTAAAGGTTCTATATACATGAAAGATTTTTTAAAGAAAAATGTTTCTGGTAAGTTGACGATAGTGCTTCGAGTGAAACATTACAGGTAATAAATTGATGGTTTTCTTTAAGTCTGAGCCGCTTCAGATACCTCAGAGACGTGGATCTGAAAACCTGGCCTAATAAAACACAAGGGAGAAAAAGGTTGTCAGTAATTTGGATGAACTGGCCCTTTAAGGTTCGGGTTAGGCTTGTTATATTCTTATTTTTTAAAGAGGGAATTACTCTAGTTTTTGGCTTTGCAGCAAAGTAATTTATTGTGCCCTAGTCTTTGCTGCTCTGCTGCTCCAGTGCCTCTCCTCTCCCCCATGTTTCATCTCTCTCTCCAGTCCCAGTCGGTGCTACACTTATTCCACAGCAGCGTTGTCGTCAGACCTCAAAGGGAGATGGATGGACGACCTTACTTAGAGCCCAGCTAACTGCCTCCCCTTCCTCCTTAGCCGGGGAGAAGCGGCTTGCTGGAAGGAGAATCGATTTTCATCTCTCCTCCAGCCGATGGCAGTCGAATAGATATCAAGGGTGATTCTGCAAAGGGGAAAGAAATGGAGCTGGGAAGAGCGGGGACGGGGAGATGAGACCGGGTAAAATCAGATCAGGGAGTAGGGAGCGGAGCAAAAAAGAGATTGAGAGATCAGAGGAAGAAGGCAAACTTTGAGGGAGTGGAATGGGTGAAACGGTTCAGAGAATCAGAAGTGCAAAGTCATAAGGGTGAATAAGAAGAGAAACGGAAAAAGAGCGAACGGAAAGAGTGAGGTCAGAGAGGGAGAGAAAGGCGAGAAGGTGTGATAATAACATAGGAGAGTGGGGGGAAAAGAGACGAAGGTTAGGGTGGATGAAAAGCTTTGAGAAGGGCGGGAGGTTCAGGGAACTGAGTGGAGAGGCTGCTACGCCCGGGCCGGTGTGACAAATAGACTGAGAGTGCCACCGCCGTCTCCCGTGTCACAGCGCTGACACCGGCCTCCTCAGTGGGCTCGTGGCCAGGCTGTAATTCTGTCAAGGTGACGTGAACTGCCTGCCTTGCACCCTCTTAATCTTCTCTTTTTTCGTATATATCACAGAGCTGCTGCCCTTCACGTCACGTCACACTAGTATCGACTTACTTATCTTTTGAATCATTCGGTTCTTCTTAATTTGGCGTAAAAGTGGATGATGGCACCATTGCTAAAATTCTAAAGTGGGAAAATATATGAAGAAATGGAGTGTAGATAAGGGTGTTGTTATAATTATAACCCCCCAAACACACGCGCACACACACGCGCCAAATATTAGTATGTATAGACATGCCAGTCTTTAAACCCTCTCTGATCAAAGCAGAGTTTGGAAGCACAACGTCTAATTGAGAAGATGTGTTGTGGGATGGACACTCAGATGAAAAAGATGAGGTCAGAGAAATAACTGGGTTCAATTATGTGTGCGTGCGTGTGTGTGTGTGTGTGTGCGTGTGTGTGTGTGTGTGTGTGTGTGTGTGTGTGTGTGTGTGTGTGTGTGTGTGTGTATAAGCCTATGTGCTCTACTTTCTCTCAGGCGCCAAGCAAGCTAACTTCATTTTGTAGGTCCAAACAAACTCACTTGCGCCGAGGGGGGGTTGAAGTGACTCAGCGGTTCTGGCATGTAACTTTGCATTTCCACCTGCTAAGAACACATTTTATTGCAAACACATGCAAAAAGAGCAATATTCAATATTTCGTATCCGCACAGCATGCACAGAACATCACGAAACGTTCATGTACTTTGAGTTTCACCTCTTTAACTTTGACACACTTCAAAAGACAATTTTCATTGTAATGTTACAATGCTTTTAGGATGAACTGTTAAAGTATTTTCCTTTACCATCATAAAGCAGCTGTAATAATATGTTTGTTTCATCTTTAGCCTGTAGTTTGAGTGATGAGATGTAATGCTCACATTCACACTCAGGTCACGCAGTGTGGGTGCATTCACACTGGGATATAACGAAAAAGAGACATCTCAAATTGTCTGCACTCCAGACAGATAAACACACAGAACCACAGATTATTAGCAGTATAAAGACTGTTTCCATTTTGCTGTTAATGCAAATCTCCAGCAATTATTTACCGAACGTCTCTCATCTTCGTCTCCCTGAGCTGGAAATGGAACAAACAACACGTTCAGTTTTGATTATAAAGTTGGTCTTAAATTTATTCAGAGTGGCTAAAAAAAGTCTTAAAAAGTTTTAAATCTAACTTGCCTTAAGCTGAAGGAAGCCTGAATAACACAAACTAACACCAGTTCAGTTCACCACTACACTTCAAATATGGTTGGTCTACAGTGTAAATAAGGATTTGGGATCCTTCACTTCCTGAAGACGATTAGGAAACTGTCAGACCTGTCGTGACTAGTGAAGCTTGCCCTGACTCAATGTGCTGATATTATATTCCTCCTACTAATAAAGTATACATCTTTCATTCAACCCTCTAGTACACTTCTTATTCTGCTCTGCAATTTGCAAAAAACTAAGTTGGTCAGAGCCACTTGTGCCCAGAGTTTGAGCTAGCAATTCCGCTCGCGGGAAAATAGAGCCATTAATGTATGTGTGCGAGCAGTCGTGTGCCCTCTAAAGTAGTCGTCTCTTCAGAGTGGACAACTCAGCCGGTGTGACAGACTGCAGCTGGATTTATGCTGGATTCAGTTTTAATGATGTTTGAGCAGAACGCGCCCTGCTGACAGAAATCACCTAACTAACTCTGAGCCGCTCTGGCTAGTGTGTGTTCGAGTTAGTGAGGCGAGGATGTGTGAGCGTGCACGTGACAGGTAATGGAAACCATTCCTGTAAACAGCGCAATGAGTCAGATTTTGGTCCAGGTGTCGACGGACGGTATAGCGTGTCAGATCCACTTACGGCGGGTTATCGCGACGTGTCGATTGGCTGGCTCTCCGTTTTTCCAGGTCGTGACCCTTGCTGGCAGGCGGATCGGTTACAGCACAAACGTGGGCTAAATGGTCTGTCAAACATCCAACTTCTCTCTTTTTAATTCACCAAGAGGGTCTCTTAAGGAAGGAAAGAGATTCTTACACCACAATCATGTTGTTGGTACCGTGCACCAGCGCCTGATTCTCCCAGCAGCGCCTGAGCTAAACACTCCCTCATTTATTTTGCTGTTTAAAGGCCTTTTTAGGGGGAACGAGTCAAATTGTGTTTGCACAGACAGCTCATCAGCTAAAGTCAACTCTGTTAAACCAGCCATCAAATGGGAGTAGGAGGAGGTGTGTGTGTGTGTGTGTGTGGAGGTGTGTGTGTGGTGTTGTTCCCACAGGAGACACGTCCTGCTTCATCACGTTCCCTCGTTGTTCCAACTCAACACTTTTTCTCAAATCTCTGTTTCCTCCACATTGATAAAAGGCGAAGAGGCTTTCCAGCATGTGCACACTCCCAGACGCTCGCTGACTCACACACACACACACACGATCGTTCACGCTCGCACGAACACATTCGCCACCCGTTTTCGCTGTGAACTCCCTCAGCCGTAATGACATAGCTAGCGTTGCCGCAGTGTAGCTACAGATGGGAGCAATTATGGTGCTGTGAAAATATTTCCCGAAGAAAAGGCAGTGTTTTGACTGGTGGAACAGCGGGATGCAATCACTCAGTAATTGAGGTCCACTGAAACATCAATGAGGAGAAGGCGGAACGGAGATTCCTTGTTGTGGCGTCATGTTGGAGTGGACGGCGATCACCGCAGAGCCAGAAACGACTCTGTCTGTCTGTGATATTGTGAGGAGCTTTTGTGCAGGAAAGAAAAAAAATGTTGGCAAATTTACGGCCGTGGTCTCATCTAGTTCCATCCTAATTGCTGCGGTTTGGAACAGGGCCTTAGTTGAGGCTTATGAGGGGGAACCCGTAAAACCGACACAGTTCTTTGTATTTACATGGCAGCTAGTTAAAGCAGGCTCTTAAGTCTGCTCATGATAAATGAGTTGCCCTGTAGCTTGAACCCCAGCAGAAAGAAAGAGACAGACAGGAAACGAGAAAGAAAGAGAGGGAATGGGTGGGGCGAAGCTTTCGCCACAGTAGTTCATTTTTTGTTTGATGCGGTCTCCTCTTTCAGACGGAGAGAGGGCTCCGTAACCTTGCCGCCACGCTCGTCCTTCCTCCTCCTCCTCCTCCTCCTCCTAACTCCCTCTGCTGTCACTTTTTGCAAGTCACACACCAGTGGCAAAAAAAAAAGAGGGAGAGAAAGGAGGGGAGGGGGGAGACGGAGAATAGGCAAGTAGAGAGAGAGAGAGAGAGAGAGAGTAAGTGTTGTGTGAAGCTGTGCATCCTCTACCTCACACATCTCTCCCACCCTGAGGTGCTTCTGAGAGGCTCGAGGACCTGTGTTCCTTATAGCAATTGACATATTTGTGTGTGTGTGTGTGTGTGTGTGTGTGTGTGTGTGTGTGTGTGTGTGTGTGTGTGTGTGTGTGTGTGTGTGTGTGTGTGTGTGTGTGTGTGTGTGTGTGTGTGTGTGTGTGTGTGTGTGTGTGTGTGTGTGTGTACTTTGGCATTGCAGAGAATAAAAAAAGGAATACTGAAATACTGTGTGACGTCACTGTGAGGTTCTCAATTTAGAGATGGGGCTCTAAGAAAATAAGAATAGCAGCCTCAGCCTCTGGAAAGCTTGGCGAGGTGCGAGGACTCCTGAACGGCTTCGGCTCTTTCATCTAACTTCTTCCCTCCGAGTCTTTCCTCGGCTCCTCACATCTCCTTCTCCACAGCTGGAGCCTCGGAGAGAACCTCGACAAACACAAACTGACCTCTTCTCAGCGAGCCTACGGAGCTTTGACTATAGATGTGTTTTATGTGTGTGAGTGTGCATCGTTGCCATCTTTTAACAGGTTGAAGTGAATTTTTTGGATTTGATGTTCGCACACGTCCAAAAGTTGCTGTTGCACGCTGTCGTTTACAGAAGACGAGGTCCTCTAGTGACCCGACTCAGAGAATGCTTCAAGTAATTGAAATTGAAGAGAATAAATAAATAGGGAGGTGCAATGAAAATGAACAGCTCATTATGCGACAGAGTCCCTCTGAGTAATTAGGAAAAAAAACGATGAAACAAAATATATACAGAAAGTACCTTCAGTATGTAAAGCAATTCAGTTGGTTTAACCCAAGGTCACAGTAAGCGTGATTTATTGGTGAACAGAAAAAAAAAAAACCCATCAAAACACCCACAATGTGGTCTTTAAATTTTTTATGAAATGACTATATATCATGTTACATAGCATTTCAATTGCAAATGCACTAGACTACTTGAAGGCCCTGAAAACCGTATTTAAGGGGCTCCATATACACACAAACTTTTGTGCCAAAGTTGAAAAAGTTTTGGTAATTTATATATGAGAGCTCTGATTTTTATATTTTCTTTTCAGTGCTCAATTGGAAATACGTGATGTCACGTACTTTTATGCACCTATCATGATTTAGCAACATATGAATCAAAATGTGGCAGTTGTTTTCTTATATTTCCAGGCCACTGTAAAAACCACACCCACAAAGTCCTGATGATTATTTTCTGAAGTTAAATTCTTTATCAGTAATACCCTAGTATGTTTTTGGGGCTTTTGATGTCTAATAACAGCGCTGCTGGTCTTTTTTTTTGGGGGGGGCAATTACTCAAAAGGGTGCACCTTGATTAACTGTAATTGTTGAGCACAAATGTTTGATTGCTTGATTGCAAAGATATGAAGTAATCAAAAATCCAGTTTCATTTCCGACTAAAACCCCCACAGTCCGCTATAATAATGATTAGAATTGGACTGAAAGTACCTCATATTTTTGTCAAAAGACAAAGTCAAGTGAGACATGTTCCTAAAATGTGATGCATTGTTATAGATTTGAACCACCCAGCAGGGTATGAAGTAGCTTCACCTTGACCAATACTTAATACTTAAAAATTCGGCATGCAGGGCTCTTGATGTAATATATCCCAAAAGCGTGGCGCACCGGCAAGACCAGTATGTGTGCGTGTGTGTACATGATTGGATTAATGTGTTGTCTGATGTGATCCAGATGCCAGCCTTGAAAAGCAAGGGTGCAAGTGAGTGTGTGCGTGTGTCTGTGTGTGTGTGTGTGTGTGTGTGTGTGTGTGTGTGTGTGTGTGTGTGTGTGTGTGTGTGTGTGTGTGTGTGTGTGTGTGTGTGTGTGTGTGTGTGTGTGTGTGTGTGTGTGTGTGTGTCTGTGTGTGTGTGTGTGTGTCTGTGTGTGTGTGTGTTACAAAGCTAAAAAATAACAGATTGGCACTACATTGTGTGAGGGGTCCTGGAACCTTTTTAACATAGACCAGCTGAAGCCACCGGCTCTTCTCACTATGTGCAAAATCGAACACCAGACACTGGCATTTAAGGAATGTGGTTGAACCTACGATACAGACACTCACACACACACACACACACACACACACACACACACACACACACACACACACACACACACACACACACACACACACACACACACACAGATACAAATGATGAAGAACAGGGGCCTCCAGCAGGTCTGGTGGTAATTTCTGAGGAACAGTCGCCCAGTAAGTGCGAGCAGGACCTGGAGGCGTTGCGTGAAGCCTCAACAGAGAGTCCTGCTGTGTGACACCCAGAGCACTGTAACTACTCTCCACTCACACCGCTTGGGATTGTTTTTGTGTCTATCACTCAGACAGAAATCGACCATGGTGAGAGTTCCCCTAACTCCCTGCATCAAACAACACCCTTCCTCCTGTCTGTAACACATCAATAACATTACTGCACTTGTTTCCCACACCCCCCTTTCTCTCTGTTTCACTCTGTCACCTTCTCTCCGTCTCAATCTCGTTCTTTTTCACCTCATTTATGTTTTCTCCTCCCCCTGACGCTTCCTCTGTCTCTCTTTGTCACTTCTCTCTGCCTCTGTTTCTCCTTCTGTCTCTCTCTCTCTCTCTCAGACCTCTTCATATCTTTTTTCTCACGCAGGTTTGTTGAATCTCCTCTGTATTGATCACCTTAAACTCTCCTTAGTGCAGGTCAGCTGACAGGGGCGCTGTGATTCTGATCGATCGTTCAGCACAGGATGTGTCCCGATAGCACGTCCACCTTCGAGGCCTCCGCTGTGTCACGGGCGGAGACATTTTCATTTAAGGCGTCCTGTAAATGAACAGAGCGGGCGAGCTGCTGAACGAATGGGGCGATGGTAGTTTCCATCAGCCACCAAGATGGCGTGCAGCACTGGTTTAATCATTCTGTTAAACCTTCAGATATTTGCATCAGGAACCGGTCCAACACTTCAGCGCTGGGAGACTTAACATAAAAACTAATTGGCGTGTGTTTTCAGCTGGTGGGCGCAAAGTATAGCATATAGCACATAGCTCTAAAGAGTGATATATGGAAGTAGCATGTGAGAGAGATTAAGTTGAAATTGCTTGGTTTATGATTGAGGGAATGAGAGATATGAGCCCTCTGGGCAGGTAGTTAGACTAATGCTGTTGCGGACCTGCTCTCCAATGTATTGCCGGTGACGTGTCTGTGAATATTTATTATTGCTCTCCACGTTTTGCTTTTTGGCTTTGCACCTAAAATGAAGATATCAATTACCAAACGAAAACACAGCCAACTCCTTTACCCGTATGTTTTAGCATACAGAGGAACAAAATGAATACTGCATCCTACAGAGAAACAATTGCATTCGCACACATGCACTCTCATGCGAACAAAACTCTCTGGAAAACAATTTATTTCACCGCAGTGTCCGCCACAGCCCGGTTGCTTTGTTTGGATTGGATGCAGCTGAGACTGCTAACAGACTGGCCCTTGTTAAGCTGCCTCTCACTAAAGGTTGACCAGATTGTGAAAACAACGTCTCCTGATTTAATTGAATCCACAAATTCAATGAGAAACACTCCTGACAGCAACACGTGTGCATTGGCTGTGAAAGAAAAAGCGTTTATGGGCAACCAAAAAGAAAGTAGTTAGTTTTTGATTAGACGGCAGCGGGAGGTAGTCTGCCCCCCCCCTCCCTCTGATGATTTTAACACACAGTGGCCCCCACAAAGGCAACTCTAGACTTTCATTAATTCACCCTAAGCCCGAGATTTTTCTGTGAGCATGAAAAGTGAGACAGAAGATGAAGATGAAGGAGGAGGTCGAGAGTTAAAAATGAAGATACACTGGCTATCTAGAGTTGGAGGAGAGGAATGTATAGGCAGCAAGAGAGTCGTGCAGGTATGTAATTATGCAGTCATCATCACAATCCCTGACTCTGAGCCAGCCGAAAGCCTGATCCGCCCTCGCTAATAGACCCAGCCGAAGACATGAATCTATTAAGGGCAGGTTTTCTGCTGGAGATTTTATGGAATTTTAATTGCAAACACATGGCCGTTGCGCATAAATGTTTTAACATATTGATCGGTCAGGCACGTCCGACTAGCCCTCAGGAGCTGAGGTTGTTTTGTTTTTTTAACCAGGGAGTCGTGCAGAACTCTCCAGCATTAGCTTCTTCTCTCTCTCCAGCATTAGCCGTGCTCCGAAAATGCTGTCGGGGGGGGGGACTTTAAATGGCTTTACAATCATCCCGAGAGTAAACACCGTTTAAGAGCAAGCAAGGTTTTAGTCCGAGTAAGGAGCTCCGCAGAGTTCCTGCTTCTTTTCAAAGAGCTTTAATTCTTTCTCAGCTTGTTTGCTTCCACGTCGGCGTTAGCCTCGCAGCTCGCAACGTGAGGCTTCAATGTGCGTTTGGGTGTGAAAGAGTGAGAGATGGAATAGTGGAAATAGAGAGTGAAATAGACAGCGTATGTGCTGAATGAGAAGTAATGGGGATGCTGTCGGGGGAAAAAAAAAGAAAAAAGCAGCAAGACTGCAGGAAGGAGGAAGATGTGCCTAAAAACAAGAAACAAAACAGAGGCTGCAGTATTTCAATGGAAGAAAAGGAGAGGAGGATAATGAGCAAAATCACTGAGCCATGGGTGCAGGCAGCACTTATTAACACACACACATATTCATACGTCTATACGCGCTTATTCACACGGCGCCGCACGTGCTTCGCCGCGTGCATCCCCGCCGTCACTGCGTGCATAAACACATTAACATGCAGAGAAATGGTGGGTTCTGGAGATGAAAGGCCCTCAGATCAGTGGCGGTTCGCTGACAGAGTCGTAACCTATCAAGCTCAGAAGTGTGTGCTCGTGGCATCGACAGGTCCACCGGGATGCTGTGAAGTCTCTTTGTTCTGTTTTGATATGCTGCGTTTCTAATACATGTATTCGAGCTCTCAAAACTGCATAAAAGTTCCCTTGCCTGGCTTTTGATGAGGGAACTTATTGAACTGTAGGAAGCCTCAAATAGTTCCAAAATTAATTTGTTAACATCTAAACTAGCTGAAAACCTGCAGGCAGTAATCAAAAAAACGAGGGGGAGCTGATGAAACAGTTATTTGAAATTCATGAAAACATGGTTTTGGTAGTTTCGGTAATCACCATCAGTAAACATAAGGGTTGGGTTCTGCTAGAAATGAACTGGTTTGTGCAACATGTTGTCTAACCACGTCGGAGATCATAAGTGTTTATAGCTGTTCCAAACGGCGACACTCGAAGGAGGAGTCTAAAGCCAGCTGTCATAGAGAGAGAAGAGAAGATTATTAGAGAACATTATGGAGATAACGGCGCTAATTTTCTCCCCGAGAAGCATTCATAGTCTTGCACTTGTTCGTACGAATGAAAAGTGACAGAATTAATTGTGTAAAGAATAAAAAAAGAGGGACGTTCATATCCTGTTTGTTTTCTCACATCCACTCAGTTTTGGAAAATGCTAGAGCAAAAGAAGGACAGGGGGTTGACTTTTTTTTTCAAGTCTTTCACATGGAAACTTACATTACATTACAGTCATTTAGCAGACGCTTTTATCCAAAGCGACTTACAATCAGTAGTATATTACATATCATTCACCCATTCACACACTGATGACAGGCTACCATGCAAGGTGCCACCATCAGACTCTAACTAACATTCATGCAACATCCAGTCCACACCGATGGCAAGCCTTCGGGAGCAACTTGGGGTTAAGTGTCTTGCCCAAGGACACATCGACCGAAGCCGAAGCCGGGTATCAAACCACCGACCCTCTGATTGGAGAACTACCTTGCTCTCCACTACGCCACAGCCGCCCAACTTGAATTGCCGAGTACATCGCGTAAATCTGAGAGCATTAAGGACATTACCTATGAAGAAATCCAACAAGACAAGGACACGAGGAGTCAGAAAATCGTAAAGGTTTAAACACCTGGTTGGACAAACTTTTTTGGAAGAATAAACAAAAGGCTAATTAATTTCCTGTCTGCTGAAACATCCAGTTACCAACCTGGCTTCTTTATCTTTATTGTCACACCTGTTGTAGTTATGAGCACACACAGTTTTCCTGTTCAATGAGGGATTATGCCATACATCTTGGGTGCAATTACTAAAGTTTAAGTTTAGCATTAGTTCCCAACCTTTTTGGTTTGTGAACATTGCATATTATTATGAGTTATGAACAGCTGAGCCAAAGAGCAATTTTCCCTTCACATTGTTTACATTTTTGATTTTTACAGGCATGGCGATGCAAAACTCTCAAATACTTCAGAAGAAGAAAAACCGACGTACTCATTTTGTTTATTAGAAATATGTTTTTCTTCGTTGCGTGTTAAATATCCTCCGATCTTTCAGAGGTTTGGGAATTTGTGTTAGATTCTCCAGCTTGAACATCAGCGTCTCTGATTGTTTAAACGCTGGTGTTTCTTGCCAGACTTCATTGTAATGTTGCTCCAGTGTTTCCCAGATTTCAGCAATTACATTGATGAGTACAGTGCTATCATACTCGATTGCCAAAACTATGAAAATTAGACCCAAGTTGCAATAAACACTGATCATCCTTTTGATGAACACTTCTAATCAGATGATGGGTTAAAAATCCCTCCCTCATCAGTCTGACTCTCGGTCTTTATCTCACACACGCACACACACATGTTCGTACGAGGCCATTGTCGAAAAGCGCGACGCCAAACTGTGAGCATGAGGCCGAGTTCATCACCGAGTCATCTGCCAGTGCTCTAATCAAGGGACATGTTTAACAACTGACATTGAGCTAGCAGGGTTTTTCATTAATTTGCCTGACTCACCGGCAGAGCGGAGGGAGAAATGAGAGCGGAAGACATGAAGGGGGAACATTTTAAAGAAATCACCCAGATTTTTACATGAGCGCAGCTGTCACGTTCGCTTGTAACGGGAACTTCACTTTGTCGCGCAGATGTTACATTTGATCGTGCGGGGAACGACCTTGATTTGAAAGTGTGAGAGGGGAAAAGTTACTTCACTTGTCTTCTGGATTTTTTAAGCCATTACTCCCATGGTGGCGCCACCCCCGCTGATCAAAGGGAAGAGAGAGAGAGAGAGACAGAGAGAGAGATGAGGGGATTAACAGCAAACAAGAGGATTGGCGGGAGGGAAGGACGATACAGGGTGTTAAGTTAAATGACAATAGGAAATCGAATACCAACGAGAAACTTTAACCACGTTCACGCTCTTTAGCGGTTTGAATTTTAGTCACTGCTGCAAATGTTAAGTTTATAAAATATTGTACACACATCAGTGTATCAGTGTTGCTTTCAACGACCGAGCCCTCCATCCGTTTGGTACAAGCTCTTCCCTCCTCCTTACTCTCCTCCTCTACCCTTTTCTCTCTCCTCTTCACCTCTTTAATCCTCACTTATGCCCTCGTCTCCTCTCTGCTCTTTTCTTCAGCAGTGTGTCCTCCTCTCATCTTCTCAACTTTATGTTTCAATTCCTTCTCTGTCGTCACATGTCCTTTTTCTCTCCTCACTGCTCCTCCCTTTTCCTCAACCCATAAAAGATCACTCAACTCTCCTCTCCTCTCCTTCCCTCTTCTCCTCTCCTATTTTCTCCTCTCCTATCCTTCCCTCCTCTCCTCTCCTATCCTTCCCTCCTCTCCTCTCCTTTCTTCTCCTCTCCTCCCTTTATAAACCTCTTCCCTCTTCTTCAGCCGTGTCCTCCTCTCAACTTCTCAACTCCTTTGTTTCAAGTCTCCTCTTTTGTCTAATGTAATTTTTTCTCCTCTCTTCTCCGCCCCTTTTCCACAGCCCATATTAAATCCCTCTAGCCTCCTCTTCTCTTCTCCTTCCCTCCTCTGCTCTCCTCTTCTTTCTCTCCTCTCCTTCCCTCCTCTCCTCCCTTCACCCTCTACTCTTTTCATCAGCCGTGTCCTACTCTCATCTTCTCAACACTTTTGTTTCATCTCAAGTAATTTTCTCTCCTCCCTTCTCCCTTTTCCACAGCCCATATTAAATCCCTCACGCCTCCTCTCCTCCTCTCTCCTCTCCTCTCCTGTCCTCCTCTCTCCTCCTCTCTCCTCTCCTCTCATTGTTACGCTGTAATTGGAGCTGGAGGCCTGAAGACAAGCAGCTCAGTGTGCGTCAGGCTGACAGGCAGACCCGTTGGCTTCTATTAGTCTTTAATAAGTGAGCAGGATTGCAAGATTGGAGAAGGAGTTGAAGGGGAGGGGAGAGTGCAAACGCTGCTGCTTCTACTGTCACCCCTCGGTAGGACGCATAGGAACCTGCCTGCTGACACACACACACACACACACACACACACACACACACACACACACACACACACACACACACACACACACACACACACACACACACACACACACACACACACACACACACATAGCTTGTTTACACCCAGACCAGACCTGTGAAGCAGTATGAGGGAGTGTACGTTCATCTATCTATCTATCTATCTATCTATCTATCTATCTATCTATCTATCTATCTATCTATCTATCTATCTATCTATCTATCTATCTATCTATCTGTCTGTCTTCTGTCTGTCTGTCTGTCTGTCTTTTCTTCCTTCCTGTCCTTCCCTCCTGCAGCCTCGACACACACACTTCCACCTTCACACCTGCAGCCTCACACACACACACACACACACACACACACACACACACACACACACACACACACACACACACACACACACACACACACCCACTACCAAATCTATCCTTTCCTTTCTATCAGCTCTTTCAGCTTATTGCCACTGGCTACATATTTCCGTTTTCATGTTGTGCATCCAAGAAAGACAGAAATATGTGAGGGGATAAAAGAAATTCACAAAAAAAAAATCAACATTATCAGAAAGTCAGAGTCAAAGAGAAAGAGAGTCGAGGAAGCATATTGTGAGAGAAGGCCAGCCTGTCTCCATCCTACAGCTACACACACAGAAAGCCACACTAACACACACACACACACACACACGCACACACATCAAGTCCTCTCCTCCTGCATGAGGATGACAGCAGTATTATTGCAGCGTGCAGAATTTAATCTGAAGTGCCACACAGCAACCCTGGACCACAGTTGAGGTAAATGGTAGAGAAATATCTACAAGCTCTGCAGCTGAGTACAGCAAGAACAATTCCAGATGTGGTGTGTGTGTGTGTGTGTGTGTGTGTGTGTGTGTGTGTGTGTGTGTGTGTGTGTGTGTGTGTGTGTGTGTGTGTGTGTGTGTGTGTGTGTGTGTGTGTGTGTGTGTGTGTGTGTGTGTGTGTGTGTGTGTGAGATTTGCGGTTTTACCCCGTTATGTGGCAATTTTCAGCAGCGCTTCGTTTTTGTTTACAAAGTCATCAAGGCTGCGGTTTATTCAAAAAAACATACAGCAATGAATCAATTCATTACTTGACTTTTCAAACTCCTCCAGTGTGTGTGTGTGTGTGTGTGTGTGTGTGTGTGTGTGTGTGCGTGTGTGTGTGTGTGTGTTTGTTTCTTTGCCTCTGCTGCCCCCTTAAACACCCTTTTAACTGAGGAGAGTCTAGATAATGTAATTTAAACTAGCAGTCCTTCCAAAATTGAATATTGGCCTGAGACATGAAAATAAATACAGCAAGAATCTGGGTTTTGTTTAAGCTGCTGCAACAAAGATGCCAACAATGTGCTCAAGGAGAATAGAACGTCAAATTCAATTTAAACTCAGCTTAAGTACACAACAGCTTAAATTAAAACGCAAAGGCTAATGTAAATACGAGCCGGCTGTGTGACAGCATGACGAACGAAGTAAAGAGAAAGATACGTCGTGAGATCTGAGTTATGAGCTGCCATCTGTGTTCAGGGCAATTTTGAGATATTGAGCACTCAGGTTTTTACATCCCGATGGGCAAAACTAACCTCCTTAATAAATCTTAATAAACACTTTAAAATGCATAACTCAAGACACACACAAGGACCTACTTCAGGAGTACGTTAAAAGAAAGTTTGAAACACTTTCTATTGCGCCTATGTCTATAAGTTATTATAAACATACTTATAATACTTATACTTATATCAAACTTAAAGATTAAGCTAAATAGATTCAAATAAATGTTTCTCTTATCTAAATAATGCATTATAAAGCTTATTTTGTATAACAAGTATGGGAATTATAGTACACTATGATCCTTGCAAAAAAAGTCAGTGAGTGACCAGCAAATATTAAGTATTATGATACTTATTTATTTAATAATATTGTTATACAGTATTATGAATATGTATGAGTGCTTATGACTTTAATTACACAGCACTATCAGCAGATTATGAAGCTTTATAAGTGGGTTTATTATAGACATAAGCACCATAAAAAGTGTTGATGAAAAATTAATCTGAACAACCCGCCTTTAGATCAAAATATTTCAAGTAAATCTTTTATTCCCAAATTAATATTCAGAGGCAGTGATGAATTAATGGAAGAGGAAGAGCAAAGAAAAAAAGGAGGTTAAAATGAAATGAGGGCAGAAGACGTTGTTCCATCAAGCACTCACTTTAAGACCGAAACACAATCCCGCTGATGAAATGTGATCTCAGGAGGATTTGTCCGACTGTGAACTGAACTGAACTGTGCATGTCACATAATTATCAGGCTGGAACTAAAGGCCTGTGTCCACGTGTACCGCTGGGCCTATTGGGCGGGTGATAAAGGACTAATTAGTGCTGAAAAGGACATTGATTGACCAACAAGGCCACTTGATTAATGTCAGGTCTCAGTCGATGGAAACTGCAAACCTGTTGAGAGTATGGAGTGGCATCGGAAGTGTCCAGGATCTATATTGTCCGAGCTTTAAGGGGAAAATGCAAGTGACGGATGGATGAATGATGAAGTATCATTCTGGTTGTTTGTTAACTGGACTCTTTAGAGTGCAGTGTTGCTTTAAGGCCACTGCTGTAGAGCTATGCAGTCCGGCAATGAACCCCTTATATTAGGTCATTATCCAGTCCTTACAGTACTTTACCTTAAGCTCCGGTTTTACCTAATATTTGACAAAATTATATTTTTACCCAGCAACGTGCCTTTTCAATTTGACCACACTGAACTATCACAACAATGGATTGCCATGAATGTTTGAGACGTCATACTGTGTTTGGTGATGCTGACTTTTCCTCCAGTGCCACTACGAGGTTGACATTTGTGATTTTTATTGAAATATCTCAACGACTATTGAATGGATTCCCGTGATATTTGATTAATGTTCCCCTCAGAATGAATTGTACAAATTTGAGTCATCCCTTTCTTTTAAGTGCCATCATCAGGTCACAAAGCTAATTTGTCCAATACATTGTTTATGACCAAATATCTGCAAAACTAATGACATCCCCATTAGCTTCAGCTGTACTTTGAGTATGGTGCTAATTAACAAATATTAGCATGCTAACAAGCTAAATATTACTGTACGTGCTACCTGTTAGAATTGCCATTCTGAGCATGTTAGCATGCTGATGTTAGCATTCAGCCCGGCGTTACCGGCGTTAGTGTTGTTACCACCTTAGTGATATTTTTCTAGTCTTTTCTTTCTCTGTGCACATAGAGGCCATTGTACTCGTGTCTTTGAAAAGGCGTTCAGTCACGACATCCAAGAGAAATGAATGTGCTTACTTTTCATTGAGACCTGTTTTCTGCTAAAGCTAAAATGTATTTATTTATATATTTTTTGTGGCCAACAAACACAAACCAGCTCTGAGCTCTAAGCGGTTGAGACGAGCTTAATCCAATGTGCCCAAACCTCCCAAAATCATTTGAAACTTGAAAGTTGACTTTGTAGCTAAAATATTTATTTTTACAGATTCTTCAATTTTTTAAATTTTTGGTAATTTGCTCCTTTTAATGTGTACAAGAGCACCCACGGCACAACACAGCAGTTCAGCGGTCTCTCACAGGGTTTTATCTGCCATTCCCCGGCTTAATGTCAACGTGTAGAGTAACACTTTATTATACCAAGCCACAGGCCACATTAATTAACCACCAGGCTGCCTCATGTTGGCGTATTTGCACCACAACTAGCTCCATTTGTTGCCATTAAAAATGAATTTGTCAGACAATAAGAGTATGTTTGTTTAAAAAGAACGCTGCTGTTCTTCTGTATGTTCATTCTGTCTTCCGTTCTCCTTCCTCGGTGCTGTGTGGAAGTGAGTAAGTGGCTCCCGATGTCTATTAATGACATCCATTTATTTTCTGTGAGAAAGGATTTATTTCACTGTCCTTTGTGCAGACTCCCCCCCCCCGCTATCGGTGCTGTAATTTAACAACTATTACTATGTTTGTCTAAAGCCCCAAATGTTCGAGTTCGCTTTAGGCAACTTCTCTCTCTCTCTGTAACACCCCCTCCCCCGTTCCTTCATCTGTTTATCTCCAGTCTGCTTCCCTATTCAATTCCCAATTTCATTGTATCCGTCCGTGTTGGTCTCATGAGCTCACGCTGCAAAGAACAACTTTTCTTATGGCATTTTTCCTAATTGATCCATGGCAGCCCGCGCTGTGGTCTAGCTGTACTCATATCTTCAATAATTCATAAAGTTCTCTCAGAGGGAGTTCATCCTGTTTTTATATAAAATAAATACAGGAATTCATGGTGTTGTCTGCTGATATTTTACCCTTTATCTAAAAGCCTGACGCCTTATGTTCATCTTTTGAAAGCTTCTGGCATATAGATGCAGCTCAGGGGAGAAATATCAGTGAAAGATAGCTGCTTTTACTGTGTTTGGACAAAAAGCCGAGCAGTATCCAGCTAGTGAGGTGTTTTATATCAGCTTAATAGATTATTATATGTACTGTTTTTAATAAAAATACTTATTAGCCACAAGTAGTGTATACAGAACAAACATCTAGGGAAGTATAACTGGTATATGTAATATGAAACTTTGGATTTATTACTCACCATTAATGCCAGACTTGGCATCTCTCCCTGTAAAGCTAATGTTGTGAAACATGTTAGGGTTGAGAGCCATTCTCAATCAGGAAGACAGTTATTACCGCTATTAAAGTCACCATCCACTTTACGTAATCAAGGCAATTATACCTTGGCTGGAAAGCATACGGCCATTCCCACCCACGGAGTGAGAGAGAAAATTGGCCATTTTGTCTTGCTGTTTTTTAACTCCCACATGTTTAATACAGGAAATATTGAACCTATTTCCACCAGTTGATTGATGGACTTTGTGATTGTACTTCTCTCTCTGTGTAGGAATGCTGCTCCAAGAGAGCTTCATCGAGGAGCCTGATGGTCTGGTGTCTGTAAACCTGCTGGTGGTGTCTGCCGTTTCCGCTTTCGCGACAGGAGCTATCCTATCCGGACTCGTCGTCTGCTGGATCATGAGTCACCGCCACCGCCACTCTCGAGGCTCCGGGGCCAGCGGCACCCGCCGAAAAGGTGACAAAGAGCAGAGCATGCTGGGACAGGGCCGCAGCGGGTCGGTAATGAGCGTCACGAGAACCAGCGGCGGCGAGAGGCGTCGCTCACAGGCGGACAACCCCTTCGTCATGCCCAACGGCTGGCCCAAAGGAGAGATGGACCCGGGCCTGCTGCCGACCCCGGAGCAGACCCCGCTGCAGCAGAAACGCTCCATGCGTCTCCCAGACACCGACTGGGACCAGAGCCAGACCTTCCTCACCGCCGTGGGGACTCCCTGCCCCAACAACTCTGTCATCTACCTGAGCTCCAAGTTCCTTCACGGAGGCGGAGGCGGTGGAGGGATGGTCCGGATAGAGGACCCGGGGGAGGTGGTGCTGCCACCGCACACAGAGCGCCAGCGCTACCTGATCCTAGCCACCCAGAGAGGGGAGCACGGCGGCAGTCGTCCCAGTGGCACCCTGAGGAACTCAGCGGGAGAATACATCTACCCGGCCACGCCGCAGGACTCCCCCGACCGACGGAGGGTGGTGTCCGCTCCCACGCCCCACATGGACTATGGGGAGCCTCGCTGGAGTCACGAGGCGCTCAACTACAACAGCAACAATGGAGTGCCCTATCACCCCCAGCGCCCGGGCCTCATCAGGCCAGATATGCACGGGCCTCGAGGGCTGGGAGAACTGGCTGACTTCAGCCATCTTCTAGGGAAGAACATGGGAGAGCGCACCCCTAGTGGCCAGTGAGGCAAAGTACGTGAGCCCTGGCACCAAGCTCTCTCTGAACACCCATTCCCTCCAACAGCAGACTGGAATAAATCAACCCCCCCCAGACTCACGTTCCCGGTCCAACCTTACCCTGTCTGTCCTCTCTCACTGTCATTCAATGTTCTGACGTCATTCAGCTGACTGAAGAGAGGGACAAAGAGACAGTTGAAAAAGAGGAGCAAACTCTCCTCACGTCTCCGCTCCTCTGCTCCTCATCTGAGGTGCACACCCCTCTGCTCTGTAAGTGGTACAACCCGCAGAGCTTGACTTTTGCACCACAGGACAAACAGTAAGGTAAAGAGAGGGGGTGCGAAGGAAAGGGAATCCTCTCGAAAGGAGAGGGTGGAGATTTGAAGAAAACAAAAGAAGACAATTTCCCTTACAGCGCCAAATGTGAAAGGTCTCCCTCCACCATTTTGTTCACCATGGATCTTCTGTTGAGTGTGAATTTATTTGTTTTTGGCTTTTGTTGGGTTTTTTTCTGCCAGTGGCATCCAGCAGACAACAATGTGCTTTACTTTGAATTTTCAGATGAGACTAAAACTGTTGTAGCCGTGCCAGAGGGCCGTGACTCTCAATGAATCATGCAGTGTGTGTATGTGATTGTGTGTGTGTGATTGCGTATGTGTGTGAATGTGAGTGGCCACGACAACCCCAACCAGTGTCCTGTCTTAACTGTGAAGTATACCTATATAATGACATTTCTGTACGGAGGAAGTTGTAGTTAAGATTACTTTCCCTTTTTTTTTATAAACAATCGCAGAGAGACAAATGGATTTTATTATATGTCTCCGTGTGTTTACCAATCAGAGGTGTGCGTGGTTGGCCAGCGGCCAGTGAAGGGTTGAGACTCTCATTGACATTTTTTTGCGGTCCCCAGTACCTCAGAGCCATCATGAAGTGAAAGGAAGCAATAATGAGACACATGAGGAAGAAGAAAAAGCCAATTTAATTTGATATTTTATAATATAACTGTTTTCTCAGCAAAGCAAACTGGTGTTTAGAGATGTCAGGACGAGATGGGTGCTGGGAAAAAGGAACAATATCTCCCCTTTCCATTCTTCCCCCCCCTAGCTGCCTCTCAGTATGCCCGGGTCTGCCTGACCCTGACCCGAGGCCCCCGTGGGCTCTGCAGTCCATTCTGAAGGAGGGAATGTGAGATGTGGCTGTCTGACTGGGTCCGTGAGGCCCGGCCGCTTGGGAGGTTCCATTCAGCCTCTTCTGCCCGACACTGAGCCTCTTTGTGCCCCGAGAAGCAGGAGGAGACTGCGGCAACAAATAGCCGTTAAGAGTCAGAGACCTAGCCCAGCGCCGCAGCCCAGCAGAATATCAATGAGGAGGACAGCAGCTCCATCCGTCATGTGAGATGTACCAACCAGGAACCGGGCATCTTTAGTGCTTCGCCCACTCACTGGTGGTTCACTGGGAGGAGCAGAGGTTCTGAAGCTAAGGGGGCCGAGGCCAGAGCTGGGGCAACGCTAACTGTCACAATGGTCGTCCCCCTTGTGGCTTTATCCCTTTCAGTGTGTGTTTCACAACAAAGAAAACAGATGGGCATGGGTGTACTTGGGTGTGGAGTTACTCTTTCAGTCCGTTGTCTGATCTTTTGATATTTTCCGTTTTTTTTTTTTTTTTGTGTGTGTTCCCATCCGTTCTCGATTCAAATGTAGATCCAGAGATAGCTTTAGTTCATCTGGGTCACGGTGTGTTAGAGGGGCTGTTTTTTTTTGTGTCTGTCGGCTTGTGCGTGTGAGTCTCTTTGGGGTTTGTGTCCATGAATGCGTTACTCATATTGAGTGTAAAAAAAATCTGCTTTGATCAGTTGTGCTTTGGTTCTCACCCTTTCCTCTTTTGTTTCTCCCCTTGTTTCTTTCTCTATTGAGCCATTAATGTTTTGCGGCGACCCTTTGCTTGACATTCACATATCCAGGCTAACAGTGTCGGAGACCTTTGTGTGAGTTTTTGACAAATAAATTTGGGCTTAAATGGAGAAGCATATCAGAATGTACAAATTAGTGCAGGGTATCATTTGAATTTATTATTAAATAAATAATAATATTAATTATTAAACATTTATTGTTTGAAATGTTCTGTTATCCATTTGACAACAAAAGCCAAAGTAATGACATTGTCTAAACAAGAATTGCATGAAAACCTTCTCTGAAAAAGAAACTGGTAAATCTGTCCAAATTTCAATTTGAATTAAGGACTGTTCGATCCTAAAAAAAAAAAAAAAAAAAAAGATTAGAAATCAGACCAAAAACCAGCTGACAGTTGATCACAACTCAGTGCCACAGACACATTTCACCAAAGCAGCATTGAGCTTCAGCACCCTGTCCTAATAAAAAAAAAGAATATTAAAACCTACACAGCCAGAGCTGGAGGTGCTGCATCAGACAAGCTAGTGAAAGAGATTTATGAAAGCAAGGACAGAGGAGGAGGTCAGGCGGGCGAACATGATGTTACTGCATTACCGCCTCGGCACATTAGTACAGTGTATTCTTTACACATTCCCCCCTGAAACAGGTCATTAGTGCCGAGGATACGGAGAACCTCCACCACCCCGGCTGACTCCCTTTATCTCCCTCCGTCTCCAACTCTGCTGTGACCTGAGTGCTGCTTGTCTACGTGCGTGTGTGTGTGTGTGTGTGTGTGCGTTTATGTGTGTATGTGTGTGTGTGTGTGTGTGAGGCCTCTATGTCTCGGCCTGGTTCGCCCAGCCAGCCGTGTCCTCGCTCTGCATCTCCTCCGGTGTTTCACTAAACATGCTTGATTAGGCAAAGTACATTCCCGAAACCCCTCTAATGGCCTGATGAGCCCTTGAGAAGATTACTACAGACACATTCGCCCTCAGAGGGAGGTGCACGTTCCAACCAGCTCTTTACCCGTTTACTAACCACCAGCCACACACACACACACACACACTCACTCTTGCATGCACACGCATAAATTCTCCGTCGTCCCTTTAAACCAAATCCGGGGATGCAATTGAATTAAGATCAGAAACAGAGCTCATGCTTGAAATAGGCCGACACTGACTGGTTCCTGGGGAAAGGTACGGTACATGATGTTATCTTACTGACTGGATGATTTGATTACATTCGTTCAACATTACAGGGCAGCTGAGGAATTCAGGTGTAGCCTCGTGGAAGTCAGTCTGTTTATTAGAGCCATCATCCTCCCTCTTCTCTACATACTTCATGTCATTCCCATTCCTCCTCTTTTCAACAGCTGCACTTTGTCTCCTTCTTTCAAGCTCCTTTTTTTATTAACAGACTCACACTGCTGCATCTTTCCACACACACACACACGTATTATCTCCACCTAATTTATGTCCAGGCTGCGCCTTCATCCTGTTTGTCGCTATTAAAGGTTAGCTTGTTAATATAATGAGTCGGTGACAGAAACAGAAATCAAAGTAATTCACAGAAATCCCGCTTTATTTTACATCAAATCCTTAATGTCCTTAACTTTTTTTTTTAAGACATTTTCAAAGCCTCTCATGCGGTAAATTGCTTTCCTTTCCTTAGAAATGATTTTGTTGGGAGTTTTGTTGACACATATTGCCTCTAGTCCTACACACACACACACACACACACACACACACACACACACTTATCTCTACACTGCACATATCAACACACACACACACACACACACACACACACACACACACACACACACACACACACACACACACGTGAAGTTCCCACCCAGCACCTCGTGACCCAGTCTGTCTGTGTTCTTATTTATCAGGATGTGTCTGTGTGCTTGTTTAAAGTGTCCATGCCTTTTGTGTGTGTTGGGGTTGTTTGTGCCCTGTGGCCCAGTGATGCGATGCCCCCCCCCCCCCCCCCCCCCCCCCCCCCCCCAGCCAATAACTGCCATCTTGCCCTTCAGCGCTCCACTGTGCTGTATGTGCTCTTTGCCCCAGAAAGAGTCCACAATTGGAGGCTAACTTGTACGTAATCCATCATCGCACTCCCTTCCGAGCCAACGTACGAAAGGGGGAAAATTAAAAAAGCACAAAAACAAGGCGTAAAAAAACAAAATCCACATTTTTTTGCATTTTCTTAAAGTTGTTGATGTATTGAGTCAGCACCGATCATTTCTGTCATGTTTGTTTTTCTCTATAGTTTGTTTCTGTGGTAGATATTTGGTTTGGAATTATATGGGACATTATTGTATATGATTTCAATTTTCTCTGGCGTGCCGGATTTGATGACGACAATGAAGACGAACCCCGAAGACTATCATGATTATTATGGTATTGGCAGTGACAATGAAGCGGTACTGTGAGCAGCACTGAGGTGTTGTGTGTGTGTGTGTCCCGTTTGGATGCTGAATCTGAAAGCAAACGGAGAGGACGAGGAGGAGCGAATGAACTCATACAGACTTAAGTTCTCCTGCAAAGTGGATTTTTTTCTCCTGCTACTGTGAAGGACCCCGTCGTTCTGTGGCCCCCTCCCACCAGAGGCTAGCCCCCCTCTCGTTGCCCCCCAGGGCCCTCGGGATGGTTCACGCCCGTCATCGGATGACAACACATGTCCCTACTACGTGTACATAACCTTGATGCTTACATGTAATTTAAGTGCAGTAGCTGCATGACGACACAGCCTCTGTGTGTGTACAGAAGTAGCGACGTGTGAATTTGTACAGTACATGCAAGTGTGTGTGTGTGTGTGTGTGTGTGTGTGCTTGTGTCCGCGAAAAGAAATCTGTCCGTCGTCACGCAAAAACGCAACACGTGCATGCACCCAATGACAACTGCCCAGTACACACATCCCCCTCTACACACACGCTACACGCACACAAACGCCAACACACTCCAGCAGTTGTTCGCCATTCTCCACATCGTCCTGAGCTCTGCCTGTCACTCCGCATGGAGACTTTGCTCTGTGTCAACTTTCTTATTCTAATAAACCACTCAGACATTGATCTCCAAACGTGTCGTCATTGACTGCTGTATATTTGACTTCCTCAATTGATTCATATCATTGATGATAACATTAAATAACCTGTAGCACAGTGATTATTGCAAAAGGAAATGTGTTGTTTTTTAAATACGTCTCTGGCCGGTTACCATTATGTGACTGAGTTGCACAGTAGTGGAAGAAGTGTTCAGATTGTTTATTTAAATACAAGTAGGACCACCACATTGTGAAAGTCCTGCATTAAAAATTCTACTCAAAAATAACATATGTTGTATCAGACACATGTATTTAAAGTATCAAATGCAGGGGTATTTATTATACAGAATAAAATCCTTTTTAGAGCGTTAAATCCCCAAAGTCCACAAAGATGATAAATGATCAGTTGATCATGTTTTGTAAGTAAAATCAAAGTAACTACAGCTGCCTGAGAGATGTATATTTTACTCTGAAATGTATTGTAGTAGAAGTATTAAGAAGCTCTGAATGGAAATACTCAAGGAGGGGGCAAGTACCTCAAAATTG
Source organism: Anoplopoma fimbria (assembly GCF_027596085.1). Taxonomy (NCBI): domain Eukaryota; kingdom Metazoa; phylum Chordata; class Actinopteri; order Perciformes; family Anoplopomatidae; genus Anoplopoma; species Anoplopoma fimbria. The sequence continues at coordinate 21,543,615 of NC_072456.1, read as the reverse complement.
TACTTAAGCACAGCACACCTGTTTACTTATGTAGAGAAACAATAACGTAAGACTAGTGTTTAAAAGCCACAGTAGCTGTTTTCTTTTACTGATAAATAGTTTTACTTGAATCAATTAAGGTGATATTGCCAAGTGTATGTGTTAGCCAACCCTGTTAAACTGGGCAAAGTTGACATATTAGATATTTATCATAGTTTGCTATTTAGAAAGTAGAGCTGAAATCCTGCAGCTGCAGCGGTAGACTGTATATAAAAAGAGATCTGAGAAGAAGCTGCAGGTGTACCTGCGGCCGCTAGGGGGCGGTATAACACTAGCCTACCCTTATGTTTGCGTTCAGGGACCGTGGCCGCGCTATTTCTGGCTAACATGCTAAATGCTAACATTACTTCCGTATTAACTGAGGAAGATTTACCTTATGTGGGGTGTGCGAGAACGTTTGGACTGGTTATACTGGGACAGAGGGACCGAGTGGACTGGTTCTATCGTTCTTGAGAATGACCGAGAAGGAGAAGTTGAATTGGCGCAGACTCTGACTTCACGTGCCATTCAGACAGTTGAGTGCAACAGCATTCATTAAACACACTGCTGAACTAGCTAGCTTGATCTCTCCGGGTCAGAACGTCAACAAACACTTCGTCGCCATCACGCTGTTGCCTAGCAACATAGTCGCGAGCGTTCTACACCGGTCTGTCGCAGCGGTGCAGAGTCTCCTTTGCCACAGCTGCCCCTGCTGTGGAGTTTTTCATTTTACATACATGTTCACGTTGTTTGCTTGGTGACATTTAATGCAACTGTTGATTCTTACTTAATTGTCAGGCGCCTTTGTGTCTGAGTTTAGTGTATTTTCTTCTAGTTCATTCTACACTGAGGAAGGCAGTTGTATATTCATAATTAATAGCAGTAGTTGTGAGCACAGACTGCAGAGTGCACAGCCATTAACATAGGGGCTCTTGTTGATGCTGATGTTGTTCCTCTGGTGTATTAGCTGACATTTATTGCAATCTATTTTTAGCCTACTCTTTAATTCAACAGTAGTATCATATATCATAACCCCCTCACCCTTCTTACATGAAACGCAGTCACTGACCTACTTTTTTTTCTCTTAGGCCACTATTTCCTCCTCTGAGAGCTCTGAGCAGCATTAGAACTCGGAGCTGCACACTGTTGTGGTGTAGTACCACCAGTCTTCATTAGAGGGAGCTGTATCTCTAAAAGACACTTTATCAGGGTTGCAATAAATGCCAAAAGCCTGGAGCAAGACTTCTGCATTTTCACTAGAACAATCATAAAAAAAAAAATTGTAAATCAGTGAGAGAAATTGTCATTTACCTGTCACTTCATATTGCCAGTGTAGAGAGATATCTACTCCCCTCCCCCAACCCTCACCCCAAACCAGCTCTTCTTCTCTCTGGGGAGCTTATCAGGCCATTTCACATCTGTTGAGTGGTGGAGGACTGTGAGGTACCTGTCAGGAGCTCTCCTTCGCCGATGTTTTATGGGACTGAAGCCCTCCAGTGCTGCAGTACTGGAGTGATAGGAACGAAGGAGGAGGAGGAGGAGGAGGGAGGTGGACGGTGACTTGTTCTCTCTCTCCTCTGCAGATTTAAGGTGACTGCATGTGCCAGCTTTAGGAGAATTTACAGCTTGTTTACACCCAGACCAGACCTGTGAAGCAGTATGAGGGAGTGTACGTGACACTATGCAATACATCATCTATCTATCTATCTATCTATCTATCTATCTATCTATCTATCTATCTATCTATCTATCTATCTATCTATCTATCTATCTATCTATCTATCTATCTATCTATCTATCATTCTGTCTGTCTGTCTTTGCTTTTCTTTACTTTTCTTCCTTCCTGTCCTTCCCTCCTGCAACCTCGACACACACACACACACACACACACACACACACACACACACACACACACACACACACACACACACACACACACACACACACACACACACACACACACACACACACACACACACACACTCTCTCATTATGATGAATCTGATTAATGAAGAGGCTGAAACGGTGCCACTGGGTATACTCTCCTTGATTTCACTCCCTACTCCACAGCTGAGCTCCATGTAATGCCAGCTGGCATTTCAATATTTTGGTCTCCAAATACTTCCTTTTCCTAATTGTTTTCTTCATACTGTTTGTTTGTGTACGACTAGACAAATGTAGGTTTTTACCAAAAACAACATGTTGTGTGTGCCAGAGTGGTAGACACATTTTAATATTGTATTGTCATCGGGGTGTGTGAGGGAAGAAGCTTTTCAGCAGCATAATAACAAATTAACGGTTTTAATTACCAAAATGTAACGTCCAAACCACTAACAACAGCTTGATCCAACACAATCGTCAGTTAACAGGGAAAAGTGATGCGAGAATCAAATCATTTAATGAACACATTAACTGAAACATTTATACCTTTCTGGTCAATCATGGACACTGAAATGGCTGACAGGTGGACACAAGATAAATTGTACTCCACTGTTTTACTTTGCTCTATAATTTAGTGAGACCTTATAATTTAACAAACAAAGAGGCCAATGTGTTTCTGCTTGTGGCCCTGATGACCCTGATGACCCTGATGAAAGATTAAATGATTTCAGTCTCACAGTAAAGCTGATCTTTTGCAGAGAGAAGAGGAGGTTTTGACCTCTCAGTCGCTTTGATATTAATGAAACAATGTAGCTTTTACAGAGGTCAAATTAATTGGTTTTGGGAAACACAACTCACGACCTTAACATTGTGTCATTCAGACACATGGTGGAAAGGTCATGATGTTAACATTGATACAGGGATGCTTAATTGATAAGCAAACTTCCTACACACACATAAAAAATGGAGTTATGCGGGTGTGATAAACCTGAAAACCCTGCATCCAACAAAAAACAAAAGCATATACATATATAAGTATAATTTTTTTAATTAGTGTATTTTCTGTCATCGTTTCTTTCTATCTGTAATGTAAGATGTTGCTCATAAATCAGACAATATTCCTCACACAATAACTGCTGTAGCATATTGCAGGTGCTTTGCAATAACCATCTTGACCACCAGGTGGCGGTGTTAGCTGTTGGGGAAAAAAAAATACTAAAACAGAGCTGAAACCTCTCAAATCCATAAAAGAGTGAATTTAATTAGTTGCTCTCCTCCAGCGTTTATTCCCAGTTGGCTCAGAGAGGGATCAAAACCAAATCCAATCCAAAGCACAATTCGTATTTGTTCACCAAAATATTTTAAATATTTTACACAAAATGCTTGGAATGTAATAACTGATTGAGAACCACATGAGGAAATGAGTGGGGACAAGCATATCAGTAAGAGGGGGATAATGAAATAAGAATACAATGAATGCAAGTTTATGTTGATAGGCAGAACCTTAAAATCTAATCTGGCACCTGGCGTGGGAGCAGAGAGCCCCCAGGTGGACACACTGTATAACTTTTGAGTGTGCTAAATTAATTACATGCAGGATATTTCACATTCCATGTTAGCCTGTGGCATGTTGTCTGTACCGGTTTATCCAAAGAAGCACACTTGAATCATTCTTATGCGTTAGGAGTAGTTGTGTTGCGTTAGCTGAAGGACAGTCACAGTGTTAGATGAGCTGCTACACATCATGAGGTCATAGTCCTTTTTTAATGTATATATTTGGAGGTGATCTGGTGATTTGTTGGTTTGGTGAGATGTCTGTGGAAGTAGAATTAATGCTCAAGGTCCAGCTGCTTAAAGTTTTATTTTGCTTTATGTGTAAACTCTGCATTCTTGTTTATTTTCTGTGCAGTAACTTTGCGCTTAGAGATACAAGAGCTACCTAACTAGGCCAGTTAAGTTCACTGCAGTAAGATAGCTACATAATTAATTCACTTAAATTCACTACTCAGCTATGTATGAACACAAAACTCTGCCTGTTTGGAGGACTGGGAGCTCTGCAGTGCAGCCGTCCAGGTGTACTCTGCAACCTGAATCTTATCAATTTCTTTTCATCCAAACATATCTTTCTAACTTTGTTTCGTGTGATTTCTAAGTGGAGTTTGATAGCTGTACATTAAATGCAATAAACCTCTGTGAGTCACCGAGAGCGCTTTAGGCCTAATTACAGTCAGCAGCGTTTGTGGGGATGGGTAGGTGTAATTGGAAAATCAACAGGGTGCGTGCGTAAATGTGTAGGCCCTAATTGGCAAGTCAGCAGGGTGCGCAGCTGCACCCTGTGCAAACAGTGTGGGAAAGAGACGACAAACATCCTCATGAAAAACAAACACCTCTGAGTTTGTGTTTTTTTGTTTTTTTTGCATCTGCAGTCACAGCACTGCAAAGACATGCATGAGAAGCAGATATTTCATCACCGCCGGCTACAGTCTGTGAGCTGTAAGTAAACATGTTTTTTATACTTCCCGTGCGTTATGGTGTGTAATGCCTCAGGCACCTTTTGTCGTCCATCACAATAATATGATCCCAATGTCCCCGCTTCTACCTCAAGCAGGGGATTTATTTTCCCCGACATCATTCCTCCTCTCTCTTTCCACTTGTTTCCTGTCACCTAAACCATCCACTATCACTCAAAGCATCTTTTTTTTTTTACATAGATTTAAAACAGAACTTACTTCTTTTTTTTTTAAATAAGCAAACCAAAGACTCTAACGCTGATGATGACATCACAAAGCCACTTTCTAAATGCAGCTGTAAATTGTCTGCACCCCCTTTGTTTCCAGCAGTGTGATACCCTTTGCAGTAGTTTGATCATCTTTTCTCACATGGTGCAGTTTTGCCGGCAACTGAGTAAAATGAGCAGCTTTTGACGGAACAGAATGTTTTGCATATCAAAGTGTGTGTGGCAGTAACACGGCCCCAGAGACTCAAATATGACAGATAATACTGCATAGTGCAAAATAGGCCAATTATCCCAAAGTCTGATATCATATCATTACTGCACTGCAGTGTTCAAAGAAAAAGTAAACCATTTCTTTTTCAAAATAAGTGTAAAGACAAAATTAGATTTTATATACTTCAGCAGTCACTGAGATTAGAAGAGAGATATGTTTGCATCACATTCAATCAAAATGTCATTAACTGCTATAGTTCATTCATTCACTCCTTTCCGGTGTTAACCATACTTCTGTATGTAGGGCAATGTTTTTTTAATGAATGAACTCAGGGTTTTCTCTTATATGAGCTGCCTGTGTGACAAGGCTGCAGGACACCTGGATTTAAACTTGATGAAAGAGTTTATCGAGGCAGTAGAGAAGAATACTTTTTGCCTGATGGGGTCTTTTGTCCTGTTTCTCCCTCTGTACTCTCTTTAATGCAACCTTCATTTTTTTTTTGCCTCAATCGCTTTCTCAATTTTCCAGTAAATTGTCCTCATTTTGTTTTTCTTTGCCTCAGCACATAAAGGTGTTTACCTGCTTTATGTGATCCTGAGATTACATTGTCCAGCTTTGCTTGTTGGTGAGGCAACCAGGCGTTTCCATGGAAACCCAGTTCAGGGGTCAGCATGTTGCAGAGGCACTTTGCCAAGCAAGATGTTAAAAAAAAGCAGTAAATTGAGTAACCGTGACTGGACTTTGAGTGAATTCTGGGTGTTCATGCTGTGCCGTTTCCTCTTCATGTTAAAACATAAACATTGGGGTTTGTCCACTCATCCAGCTCCCTGAAACCTACTTCACCCGTTTGCAAATCAAACAAAGTGCAACGATTTCATGTCCCTGAAACACACGTGTGTGTAACTGCATTCAATTTCAGGTGTTAAAATGCTATTTAATCCGACTGTATTAGTATTCATTTAACCTTTTTATTTCATCTTTTATTTTAGCTTGTGTCTTTGTGACATCTGTGCGTGGGTGCGTGCCGCATGTGTGCTTATGTTTTGTGGCTATATATTTGTGTCAGTGTGCCAGGCCCGGTCCTGGTGATTATCTGTAGTTCTGATGTGCCGTAACACAACGCCGGCTGGATTAATGGAAAGCTGAGCTTCCTCCGAGCCGTTACGGATCATTCGCCGCGATACGTCTTATCTTGTGCCTTGTCTTACCGCCGTCCACGAGCTGAAAGCGAGACCAACGGGACTGATACGCAGCACATGCTTTCTCTGACCCGGTCAGCTCGGCCTCGTCGCTCACCTCATAGTCAGAGAATGATCTCTAGATCACCGTTTGATGAGGACAGATCCAGAGTGAGCGTCTTTGTCTAGATTTAGGCTACTGTCACAGTAGTAGGCCTAGAAAAGATGTATGCTAAATGAATTTCATGCAGGATATTTCACATTCCACGTTTAATCTGTACATAACCGCTTGTGTTTGCGTGCAGAGATATGAAATAACTTATTGTATTATATGGATTGTTAAAGGTTCTTGATATTGAATACAGAGCAGCGATTCTCTTTGCACGTTTCTCAACATGGTGAAGACTGAGCCGGCAGCTAGAAGCTATCAGTGCGAACAGCAAAAACTGTGCAAACAATGCCAACAGTGCCGACAGCTAACAGTGCTAACCCGGGGTTGTTAATCAGTGGGATTGCTACACACAGAGCAGGACAGCGACTTCATTCTCTGCTCAAGTAGACATTACTCCCCTGATTCTTTACGTAGCAAATTGTAGTTTGCTGCCATATTGATGCTCTGAATGCTCTATATATAACCTTTAAGGACTTAGTGAACAGACATTTGAATGTGTCTGAGCAAAGATGCAGTAAGTCGCTGAGTGTGTGTGTGTGTGTGTGTGTGTGTGTGTGTGTGTGTGTGTGTGTGTGTGTGTGTGTGTGTGTGTGTGTGTGTGTGTGTGTGTGTGTGTGTGAAGGTAATGAATGTGTCCATGTGTTCTTTTGAGTTTCAGGCCTTGAAAATGAGGACATTTACTCCAAAGAGCTGTTGTTCAAAAGGAGTAGTTCTGTGATTAGGGAAGTACGCTTATTCGCTTACTTGAAAGGATTAAATGAGAAAATTGATACCACTCTTAGACGTGAGAGGGATGTCAGTGTTTTCATTTCCCCAAATTGTCACATTGAGCGTGTCCTTCTGCGTTTAAACCCATTATTGCACTTTCTTTCAATGTGTAGTTCACTGGTTGTGCATGTTCGAATGTGCACAATAGATTCAAATTGTCCATTATCATGTGTCATCACCGTCCTATTCACTCCTCCATTCATCACCGCTCTGTGTTGTAACAAGTAACAGGATGAGAAAGATCGCGGCGTTGCCCTGTATGTACGACGACGAGGGAAAATGCTCTGAGCTTCAGACTTAAAGAAAGCAGGTTTGACTTTCCACTCGTTTGTTTACATCCTGCATCATGCCTGTTTCTAATATCAATATTATTATCATCCCACATGCTCTACTGGTGAGAAAGGTCATTTAAAATCCAACTTTTTATCAGCTAATTGGTTGTGATCAGATAATGATGATGGATATACTAACAAAATAGGACCAATATTGTTAAGAACCAGCTTCTCCAAATCCAAAACGCTGCAAATTCAGCTAGTTTTACTGTGGATTTAAAGTCAGACAGCTCTGTGTATATATATATGATTTTTAAAGAGATTAAGTTTCTTGTTTACAGCCACTGGGACTTTCCATTATCACAAGGTGTAATTTTACATTTTACCCCTGATTGCCTCATTCACATCCACTTAGAGCAGATGAGCAACCAAAACATCACTTCATTTCAGCTGCTTTTGTTCACCTACCCAGAAAACGACCCAGTCTTCTTTGTAAACACGCCAATGTCACGCTGCACGAGAACAATCGGTCTCCATGACAATAGATCAGCAGCTATTTTGTGCATGTGTGGACGCATGTTTCACCCTAGAACGTTGTGATCAATGATATATGACTCTTTGCTCTCGCGAAAATTAAGCATTTCATCATCGCTTTCATCTGCGAAGGTCGTCTAATAACGAGAAAGGAACTGAGTGTCACCCAGCATGCCATTTATAATTAGTTTAACTACAGAAATCTGTTTTGCTAAATACCAGTCGCCCTCCCATCCAACTAATGTATCAGAATAAATACATTTGTAAAGCTATAAGGCAGTACCAATGCAAAATATTCTTCTTTCTTTTCTTCTTGGGTATTTTTAAACATGTGAAATGTGATTTTTTTTTTAACACGCATGATTATTATATTTATACCATTATTAGCCTTAAAACCTCTCTCGCTCTTACTCTCTCTCTCTCCCTCCCTCCCTCTCTCTTTCTCTCTCTCCTTTCTCTCTTTCTCTGACTGTCCTTAATCCATTTACCTCTTTTATCCACAGATTGCACAACTGATCACAAGTTGCTATCACAAGATGTGGAACAATCACAGCGTTTGTGAAACTGGACGGGGAAACACGAATATCTTTGTTGTCTTGTCTGTGTCCTCATTTTTCTGAAACCGACATGCTGCGACACATTTTTTTTTTTTTTTTTACAAATTCTATTTATTCTTACAAACAGACTAATTAATTGTCCCTGTTGCCTGTCTTAAACACCAAAGAAACTAAAAAAATAAATAAAAAAGAAAGAAGTTGAACTGTCCTGGGATACGGTTTGATCTGTTATTCACAACATGTGGCACAATTAGCATCAGGTCAGACTAATGAGGGATTGTATACTGATACTCTATTATGTAACGAGAAATCCTACACACTTCGAGAAGTAATTAAGGCACACAACAAATAGCTCAGTAAATAACAGACGCTGCAATTACCGTTTTACGTAACGCACTGCCCATAAACAGCCTGGCACGTACAATTTGGTTATAGCAGGCAGCAACTGAAAATAATTCAGTTTGATAAAATGTTTCATATACCTGATTCAATGAGTAATTCACGTATCAATCTACAGCAGTTTCATGTAGGAACAATTTTTTCTCGACCATAATTCTTACATGAAACTGCTGTCAACAAGGTCTGCGGATTATCTTAAATAACTGTGTCGTTATTAGTGCAAAAAGACATCGCTTTTAAAAGTGTCACATGTATTTTTTGGCGCTTTGAGCAACAAAAGCAAAGTGCCATATGATCCTATAATAAAGAAGGGAAGGCAAACTTCTCTATGGCAGATATCACCAAAACAATCTAGAATGATTAACAGCACTACAGGTCAGAGGAGAAATTATTATTTTTGAGTTAAGGGTGAATTGACCGTTCAAATCATTAAACTTGAACACTTTTCTCACTTGAGAAATCAGTTGTGTTTTATTATGTGTGAAAACTTAACATTGTAGTTGTTAACAAGCATTAAAAGGCATTTCCTTTTTCTCAGGTAACCTAGAAACTCTCCTGATAAGAAACAAAGTGTTGCTCTGATCTCACCTAATGTCTCTATGTATAGAATCTGGCCATAGATTACATTTAAGCTCCCGGGGATGTCTCTGAATATTACTGAGGGGTTTATGAGCAGGAAATGATAAATCCTTGGCTGAATTCCTCCAGCAATCCAATTTGTGCAATTGACGGTATATATTTTAAAAAAAAATGCTATACTGTATCTTGTTTTTCTCTCCATACAATGATACAGCTGTGTGTTCATGGCTCTCCTCACAACTGTATTGAAAGAAAGATGGCGTCACTTACAGAATGACAGTGTTACCACCTCACCTCCAAATGCGCTAAATGCACTCACTAGAAACTAATGAACTGGACACAGTTACTGTTGTCCAACTGCCACTAACAAAAAAAAAAGATATTGATGCTTCAGGTTATTCAAGCAGTAGAAACAGGCACGTTGAATGCTTCACTGTTGTGAAATGTGGTGTCTTTGTGTGTGAGTTACATCCTCACACTGTAAGTACGTCACGTCCCTCCCTGTTGTCCCTCTCTTTTTACTCCCCCACATCTGTTCCCCTCCTCCCTTTCTTCATCTTTCACATCCTGTATCCTCTGTTCTCCATTTTCTCCCGCATATGATTTCTTTGTCTCTTTGGTATGTGCGTTACCTGTCAGTGGTCAAATATGATACTATGTTTATTGTGCAGGACTGGAACTTTTCCTCCTTGTGCAAACAGGAATGCCAGTCATATTTAAGGCACAATAAAGTATGTAAACCTATAAATTGCATGAACATATATACACAAATAAGTGACGTATGTGTTTTTCCCTGTACTAAAAGGCCCATGGATCAATGTGTAAGTGATTGCAGGACTTTTGTGGGGATGACATTTGGTTTGCACCTCAACCAATCATTTGATCATATCTTTTTAGTAAAGCACCTTTCTAACAAATGTGTGCAAATCAAACCCTTACACTAAAAGAGACTTTTGCACAATAAAAATAAAAAATGATAGTTTTAAAAATTTAAATAGATGAAAGGCAATAAAAACGTTTAGGATGTCAAAAACAATGAGAGAGTAATGAGCATAAAGCATTTTCATTTTAGCGGGGCTAAAAGGATATGAATATTTAAGTTATCATCACTTTTAGCGACACTCAGATCCGCAGGAAGGCGATCAGTGCAAAGAAATATTAAGCTGCTCAAAAGACATATGTGTTTTCTTTTTCTTCTTCTCTTTGGAGCAACTCAGAGACATGTTTCAGAGAGGCTCTCCTGTTTCACACATTACCGACATCAGATGAACAGACCAAGCAGAGTTTTGCAAAACAAGAAATAAATTAAATCAATATGAAAACTGTTGATGTTATGATTTTTAAGTGATTGCGAATACTCATGTGCCTTTACGGTTTGTCTGAGTCGTCCTCTCTTGCTTCATCTCCTTCATAGTCTCAAGGACAGAAGAAGGAATAACTTGTTTTTGCAGACTGGGCATTTGGCACTAAGTCCTGAATATATGTCACACATCAAATCCAGTTCCAAAACCTTTTTGGAGTCGGGACAAGTAACGAAATTAAACACTAAGATTGCACGAAAAAGATGCTCCAAGGCATGAAAACAACCTGTAAAAGCCCTGCACAGAGCCCTCTCCAGCAGAGCGGTTGCATAACGGGAGCTACTTTAATTGTGTGTGTGTTCAATTGATTAATCCGGCTTAGAGAGAATATTAATGCCCGAGTTCCCCAAACACACATGAACAGAATCATAATGCTCTCATTATAACCACTGGCATTCATTTACATCTGATGCAGAGAGCAGCTTTGCCAAAAAAGGGGTTTATAGTGCTGACATCTATTATGTAAGGAGTCCAAAGTGCCTTCACACGTCTCATCACCAGGGGTTGTAGTTTGGTTGCAGTGGGTTATTATTCAAAACAATCCTCACCACATGACTCTAATAAAACCAGAGAGGAGGCGGGGGGGCATACATAAACAAAGACATGTCTCTCCTGCTGAGAGAAGAGACTGTTTTAAACTGCCAAACAAAGTAATCTAACAATCTACTGTACCCTAGCAAAGAGACAACAGTGAGACAACATGTTTGTTTTTATTCTGGGGGGGAATTGAGGCAAAAAGAGAGAGTGTATTGTGGCTTAAACAATGCAGTTTATTGTAGACATTTCTGAAACATGTATACAAACAGAAAAGTTACAGAAAAGTGATGTAATTTTAATTTAAACCCAGCCTTTAAGGCGTATTAGTTTGTTTACTGAAATATCCATTGGGGTCTGGCACAAAGGCCAGTAAACAGAAACTGTGTTATTGAAAATAGATTTTTTTATTTTTTTCCGCAAACTGAGCGCAACAATAGAGAGTGATTTTATGTAAGGACAAGTGGAAGGCGTGAATATAAGTGGATGACAACAGTTTGTGGAACATGCTCGAGGGTGGAGGAGAAATGAGGGACTGGTGGATGGACATGATTGAGTTTGAAGAAGTAGGCCACCAGAGAAAAACAGAGTAGATTCTGCAAAATAATACAGAGAATGAAAAGCCAAGAGATTCAATGAAAACGAGATAATATTCATAAATACTAGATTTGCTTTCTTATATTTGGCACTGGTGGTTGAATGTTTGTGTCAGAGCAGGCGGAGGACAGATGGAAAGAGACAGAGAAACATGTGACATCCGAAGATGGGCAGAGATTTTAGATTGTGATGTTGTTGAAAGGCAGTGGCGGGATGCGGCTTTGTTCTGGTCGGCCTTGTTAAGCGTGTGCATGCAGCTCATGTGGGTTCATGTTAACACGGGTCATGTTTTGGTAAGTGGGTCAAAACACATGTCATATCTCGCTGATTCATCAGGGATAAGCAAATCCTCAACAGCATGGCGGTGGCCCGTCTTGATTCACCTTTAAACGGTCAAATAGAAATTTGGGACACAGCCTTCTTTGTGTCTCGAGGACTAAACGGCAATCGCTGCCTCGCCTCTGGACTCAAGTCTGTGCTGTTAAAAGATTATTTGTAATATCTAAAGGTTCACGTATTATTTGATAGTTTTTTAAGTATGTCATAAACACCATTCTGGTTTCTTTAGCCTAGTTGTGGTAATCATCTAACACTGCAAAGCTGTAGTCAAATAGTGTCCGTACTCACTGGACTGGATGTTGATTCAGATAAACGTCATTTTAGGGCATGTCATGTAAATATTACATTCATATGTATAAAAGCACACATACAAATCTCAAACACAGTATATTTTGTCTATGCTTTCACATCACACTATCACTGTGCACATTGCGGTAAATGATTATAAGTTCTCTTAGAAGGTCAAATACTCCGGACAGGGCATTCTAATGCCTGGCCGTACGATGGAAAAGAACAGAGACACTTAAAGAAGGAATATGCTTTTACGACCAACTGACCACAGATAACAAAGGCTCTTTTTACGACCAACTGACCAAGGCCCTCAGAAAGTCTAAAAGTCTAATCTCATTTTTGGACCTATCATATTCAACTCACAAAACCTATATAACATGATGCGCACTCTGTATAAGCGCCTTTTAGTTGCTGAACTTCTCAGTACTGCTAGGCCCGTGCACGTATAACTGCTGGGCGATATACTCCTGTTATCCTACAATAAATGTCACATTTGTTTTAAGACGAATCTGCTGTAGAAGTCTCTCTTGTTTTCCACTCAACAGGCACTAAAGCGTTGAACATTTTATGTTATGATACTTAAAATGTTCATGAAATCAAACCCTTTTTTTATTCTCTTTCTGGAGTCGGACATGTTTCACTGTCACTCAATGTATTAACGCGCTTTAATTACATCTCCATAGAGTAGTTTCTTTGTAGCGGAGTCTGACATTCCCGGGTTTAATTCTTATTGCCCAAGTATGCTTGAGGGATTAACAGGAAACAATTCAGCATGTTATCCAACTTTACTCTACCTAAAGTATATTTTACTTGATGTAATATGTAGCTAGCATTAGCAGGATAGCTAGCAGGCTAATAATTAGGTCACTCAGCAGATCAAAGAAATGTTCCTAAAATAACTCTGAACCTTTACCAGGACATCTGGTTAATACCGTGTGCCTTTTGATTTGCAAACATGTGTTGAATTACCTCCAAAGTGTTATTGTATGATTGCATTTGTATTTAGCTGAAAGGATGGGAAAAAATGGCCTCTGGGGAAGGATAGAGCGCTTTTGGTCAGACGTTAGCATCGCACTGGTTCCCAGAGACAAGGAAATAATGGGATTTTCCATTTGATTATGGATTATTCCATAAATTAAGCCCTTTGGTCAACACAAGTTTATCATATTTAAATGTTTTTTTTCAGCAAGATAATCCCCTCAAATAAACACCACCTTTGTGATTTTTGAAGAGAAATGCAATCGCCAGAACCTGACATTTAGCTGTAAGAAAACCACGGTTGCATGAGTGTGAGTTTACAGAACAAGGTTGTAAATGCGGATTAGTGATGATGTTTTGTGTCCCATTTAGACACTTGTTAGCAACCGCCTTTTTTATTCACACCTAAAACCTTCAAGAGGGGTATTTACTGACATCTTTTCTATCTGGAACAAAATGTTAAAGTACCAGAAGCTTGTTTGAACCACGGACCTTATTCAAGCATCTAACAAAAAACCTATTCAGAAAACCCATTCGTGTTTGAGACGTGGGAACTGAGCGTACAAAAATGCCAACTCATTTGTGGGTTTTTAGGACGCATTCCTGCAGCACACTATCTTTCACTGCACATATAGATAGATAGAAATAGATGGAGGGTGTGCGAGAGGAAAAAGTTGAAGATGGGGCCGCCCGGTCGGCCCTCAACAGCCCTTGAGTGATGGATGGTTTGTCCAAAACTCTCATCGCCACAGGCCAAGAACACAGAACAGAACACAGAACAGCCATGGGTTATAATTTAAAATCTTTCAAGTGTGTGTGAAATTTGAAACTTTTCAACGTTTGACTACTCGGACCAAAAACACATGTCGGCCATTATGAATTCAAAGGCCAATGTTTCCCACATACAACACAAGCGTAGAATCAGGTGCTCCTTCAGCTGCTTCCTTAAAGGTGTCACCGACTGTCCTCATACATCCTCGTCTCTTTCTCCGGAGCAGCTGTCGACGAGCAAATGGATCACACATTTGTTTTTCACGGATGCATACAAGCATGCCAAGATTATTACATGACACACACATGCAAACATGCAAAGACGCTCCTACATATATATGCGTACACGAACATAAACACACAGGATTCCAGGTGTGGCTCAAAACCAGTAATCAGGTTAGGTAATTATCACAATGGTGTGTTGACTGCTATTACGGTTAAATGTACAGCCCACCTTTTTCTTAGGTCATCAGTTTCGAGTTTAAAAACAAATCATTTTCCTGTTGGTGGTAAACAAGCGTTCTCTGAAAGCCAATCTGGCATAAGAGGAGAACACCGCTGTGTTTGTGTGTATGTGTGAGCTTTTTGCATGCACATATGTGTACATTTGTGTGTGTTACCACAGCTTCAAAGCAGATGATTCATTACAGACAAGCCATGGGGTCGGGGGCCCTGTCAGCGATGTCGTTGTCATGGAAGCGAGTGTTGGAAACGGCAGATCTCCTTTCAGTATCATCTTCAGATTGTTGGGACATCGACGTGGCTGTTTCTCTTCGTTTCACTCTGTTTGATTTCTTGTTTTTGTATGGACATGAAATATTTTGTATCTTTAATCTATGTTCAGACTGCTACCTCTGCTGTGCTAAAATATGTGCTGGCTGTGTGCAATGTAGCATTTCTTTCTATTTTCCATAGAAAAAAGCAGCAAGACTATTAAAATGTCACCAGGTCAGACTTGTGTCTTCTTTTATGAAAGAATCTGCTATCACAGTAATTTCCACACTGTAGCACACAGGGACACACACAAACACACTCTACTGACACCCTGTGACCCAGCTGTATGTGTGGCTGCCATACATACATTATCTATCGATCTCTCTTTTCTCCTTACTGATGTTGAAAGCGAGGCTGGCCTTGGTAAACTTGTTTTTAGAGGGAATTCAGAAGAAGTGTGAAGAAAATGTATAAAAGCAACAGAGACACCTGTGAGATGGACGGTGAATAGTCTCTTTGTAGCATTTTTGCATCACTTATTTTGTGTCTCTTTAATGTGGTTTTGCATCAGTTTTTAGTAATTTTGCATCTCTTTGTGGATGCTTTCTGTCTCTTTGTGGTTTTGTGTCTCTTTGTAGCTGTTTTGCGTCATTTATTGGTAATTTGTTGTCACTTTGTTGTCTTTTTGTAGCAGTTTTTGGTCATTTTGCATCTCTGTAGTTGTTTTAAGTCTCTCTGAAGCCTCGGGCATCTCTTTGTGGTTGTTTTCAGTCTTTTTGTGGTCGCTTTGCATCTCTTAGTGGTGGTTTTGTGTTTCTTTTTTTTTCATCTATTTGTGGCAGTTTTGCATCTCTTTATGTTGTTTTTGTCTCTAGGTTTTTTTTTTGCATCTTTTTGTGAAAATTGGTAGCGCTCTGTAGTCGCTTTGCTTCTTTTTGAAGTTCTGTAACTGACTTTCCAACAAAAAATGTCAACTCAACAAACATTCAACTCATGCAGAGGTTCTGGTACCAATAAACCAATTTCTAAGCCTCTGACTCTGTGTGGGGAAACGCCTCTCTGGCCTTGCCTTTGTATGTGGCGGCCCCCCTGGACATACATTACGGCATGTGCAGGCATGTTCAGACATCAAATGATGTTGACAAAGCACAGTTTTTCTCCTCGGTTAACATTTCATCGCTTATTCACATGAATGCAAGTGTGAATGATGACATCGCTCCAGCGACATGTTTTGTGACTTGTAACCATAGAAATGAGGACAGGATTTGCACTTAATTAGCAATGAGGGGAAGGGTGGGGAAAATAACAGCAGATGGTTGGAATGAGATATGAGATAATGGACTTCCAGGCCTAACAGACAGAAGCCACACAAATGCCTTTGGACCTTTGCAGCTGACTGGTTATCCAAAGATAACTGTGTAAATTAAGGGACTCGTGTTTTAAAGATGTGTACCTGTGTATTGCAGCGAATACATGATCTCATCTGAGCCTGGATCAGAAATATCATCCTGAGAAGATGAATATTCAGTCCCAGTACGCTGGTATCCTTAGTCCAGATCCGTTCTTATTTAATATTCCTCCAAGACTCAATTTTATTTTTATCTCACAGACGTAATCTCTGCCATAATCTCTTCTGGGTCCCTGTATTATCTATTAGGCTGTCTAAATTGATGTCTACTCCTCTATCCTTTTATCAAACCCCTGTCACAACTCTGCAAATGCCCGTGGTCGCTTCTTCCTGTCATGACTGTCAGATGCGATATTATCCAGATGGAGGAGGAGCAAAATCGACAGACAACGGAACAAACACTGTGTGCGGAAGCAGTACGGACAGACACACCATGGCAAATGTCACCTTTAATTGGATGCCTATCGTTTAGATATTGCCCGTCAGGACCAAATAAACAGCGGGACTCCTGATGACAGGATGTGAGGCTAACATGGACCTGAGGGTAATAAATTCAGCCATCTTTAGTATCAGCAGCTGCTGAGGGAGGACAAATACCAAGTCAAAAGTGAACTGAAGGGCACTCCGGCTTCTTTCTTGTCTGTTTGTTTAGCTCATTAGCTCATGCTACCCGTGTCACATCTAGTTCACCTTGCCACGAGCATAAAATCATAGCTGATGAGGTTTTAGGTGTGCTGCAGAATACTGAGGCAGCAGCATTAGTGCAGTTTCAGTTTAAAGGTTGTTTTCAATGAGATAATTGTCTACAAAACTACTTTAATAAGAGCAACAGAGCTTTTTAATCACTGTAGTTTCTAGCGGCATGGCTCCATGGATGATTGATTCGTTTAGTCAGAGGGCCCACCACTTTGGTCCAGACTGAAATACCTCATTGCCATTGAATTTTTGTACAAACAGACAGGGTTTTTTTCCAATGACATTTGGTGCAGACATTAATGTCTCTCTCACGATGAGTATTGATATTTATTTTTGATCCTCTGACTTTTCATCTATCATCAAGTCAAAATTTGTGTTCATCTAACCTTCCGTTCCTCTCCAAGATCCTTGAGAAAGCAGTAGCAAATCAGCTCTGTGACTTTATGCATAGCAATAGTTTATTTGAGGACTTTCAGTCAGGATTTAGAGTGAATCATAGCACAGAGACGGCACTGGTGAAAATTACCAATGACCTTCTAATAGCTTCAGTCAAAGGACTTGTCTCTGTACTTGTATTGCTAGACCTTAGTGCTGCATTTGATACCATTGAGCACCAAATCCTATTACAGAGATTGGAGCATCTAATAGGCATTAAAGGAACCACACTTAGCTGGTTTAAGTCGTATTTATCAGACCGATCTCAGTTTGTATATGTAAACAATGAAAGCTCGATGAAAACCAGAGTCAGTCACGGAGTTCCACAGGGGTCTGTTCTTGGACCTATTTTATTTACCTTATATATGCTTCCCTTGGGGAATATTATCAGAAAACACTCAGTAAACTTTCATTGTTATGCAGATGATACCCAGTTATATCTATCAATTAAGCCAGATGAAACTAACCAGTTCTCTAAACTTCAAGCATGTCTTACGGACATAAAAACCTGGATGACCTGTAACTTCTTAATGTTAAACTCTGAAAAAACAGAAGTTATCCTACTAGGCCCAGATCACCTTCGAAATCAATTATCTAACGATATAGTTTCTCTAGATGGCATTGCTCTAGCATCCAGCACTACCGTTAAGAACCTTGGAGTTATCTTTGATCAGGATCTGTCTTTTAACTCTTATATAAAACAGATCTCAAGGACAGCCTTTCATTTACGTAACATTGCGAAAATCAGGCAAATCCTGTCTCAAAGCGATGCAGAAAAACTAGTTCATGCATTTGTTACCTCTAGACTAGATTACGGTCTCTTAGATCTTTACAGTTGATCCAGAATGCTGCAGCACGTGTTCTAACAAAAACTAAGAAAAGAGATCATATTATTCCAGTATTAGCTTCTCTGCACTGGCTCCCTGTTAAATCAAGAATAGAATTTAAAATTCTTTTACTTACCTACAAAGCTCTAACTGGCCAGGCACCGTCTTATTTTAAGGAATTTATAGTTCCATATTACCCAACTAGAAAGCTGCGCTCAATCAATGCAGGGTTACTTGTGGTTCCTAGAGTATATAAAAGTAGGATGGGAGCCAGAGCCTTCAGTTATCAGGCTCCTCTTATGTGGAACCAGGTTCCAGTTTCAGTCCGGGGGGCAGACACACTCACCATTTTTAAGAGCAGGCTTAAGACCTTCCTTTTTGATAGCGCTTATAGTTAGGGCTGGTTCAGGTTCGCCTTGGTCCAGCCCCTAGATATGCTGCTATATGCCTAGACAGCCGGGGGATTACCTAGGATACGCTGAGCTCCTCTCTCCTCTTCTCTCCCTCCATCTTTATGTATTAATCTCCTATTTATGCACATTACTGATTTTGCTTCTTCCCCGGAGTTCTTGTGCTTTCTCGCCTCGCAGGTTCCCAGGAATCGGGGTTATATTTGGACTGTCATCGTGCCACCTACTGAGGCCCTGCTGACACCCACTACTACTACCGCTATCATTATTAGTCACATTACTATTATTATTGCCTGTAATATTACGCTTATTGACTTGCTTGTACCCTGGAGTCTTTGTGCTTTCTCGCTTCGCAGGCTTCTATAAATCGTGGCTGTACCTGGACCGTGGTCGTGCATCCTGCTACGGCCCTGCTGACACCGACTGCTACCACCAGTATTATTACTAGTCACATTACTATTACTATTACCTGTACCATTAAGCATTTTAGCTTTACTTCCACCCTGAAGCCCTTTTTGCTTTCTCGCTCTGCAGGTTTCCCTGGACCGTAGTCGTGCCTCCTGCTGTGAGCCGACTGACATCCACTGCTACTTCGATTCTTATTATTAATCACATTACTATCCCTATTTTCATAATTATAATTCTACTGTAATAATTGCTGCTGTTATTATCTGTTATGCTGTTCATTCTGTACACATGACATCTATTGCATTCTGTCCATCCTGGGAGAAGGATCCCTCCTCTGTCGTTCTCCCATAGGTTTCTTCCTTTTTTCTCCCTGTTAAAGGGGTTTTTCCTGTGCCGATGTGAGGGAAGGACAGAGGATGTCGCATGTGTACAGATTGTAAAGCCCTCTGAGGCAAATTTGTAATTTGTGATTCTGGGCTTTACAAAATAAACTGAATTGAATTGAATTGAATTGAATCCAATACTTTGGTTTATGACTAAATACCAGGCGACAACCTCCAGGTCTGAAAAGTGAAGCCAAGTGAAGCCTTTCTAATGACCAGCAGGGGGCGACTTCTTTGGTTGCAAAAAGATGTCTGATTGTATAGAAGTCTATGATAAAATGGGCCTATACCTGGTTATACGGGTCATAATACCTGCTGAGTATCAGCATATCAGTGTTGTGATTTTTAAATATGCTAGTTTGCTGATAATGGCATTTTTAACCATCACATCTTTTTGTTTTTTAAGTAATAATCCATGTAAGAGTACATCTCCATTAGAATACATCAGTCAAACACCAGTCAGGACATCATTCAGGTTGAGGAGGAGAAGGAAATGACGAGTGACAAAGTCGTACAGGAGGAAACGGGAAGAAGCACCCTGTAGTTTGGCACACTGACCTATTGATGCTGGTTCAGGTGAAAGATAGGTACAAACCAGATTACAGCCGCACAGAGAGTCGGAGGGAGATAGATTAGTGAGCATTTGAAAGGGGAGAAGGGAGAGGATTTAGCTGGATGAGGGAGAGGAGAGAGGATTATGGAAGGCAGAGCCTGAATCCTAAAATAATCCTCTCAGTATACTGGGCTTTATGTGCCGTGTGGCAGAGGCCAGTTTGAGCTATTAAATTGTCATTGCATTGCAGTTTAAACATGCAGAAAGCACTCCCGAAAGGTGTGATCATCCCCACCTCTGTTTTAGATGAGTAGGTGTTTGATTTTTCCGTTAGTTTCAATCTCTCGAGCCCAACACACACACACACACACACACACACACACACAGGCAGCGTGCACACACACACACACACACACACACAGCGGCAGGCGCGTTCATTCCATCTGCCTTAATCTGGAAAGCTGGTCAGTAGCAACATGCCTGTGTTCGAAGCTCTAAGCACCTCCTTCTTTCCATGCTCCATGTTCTAATTTGGGTATTGCCATGGTTACATAAGATTCAGTGTCAGGGGGTCACTGGCGTTGCAGGCAAACACCGGATGGATGTGTGGCTGCTTCATGGAGACAGCGGGACATAATATAACCGGAGAAAGACGGCAGATGAGGATCAGGAAGGAAACCGTCGGACTGACAAAACCACGTTGAAATGGGAGGAAAAGGAAGTTTACCAGAAGAGAATATAATAAAACAAACACTTTTTCCCAGCATTGTATTTTTTAAGTGTGCATTCAGGAATAAGCAAACACAGTCCTGCTTTGCATTTATGTTCTAGTGTTTCCTTTTTTAGCAGTTGCACAAGTGTGAGCAGGAGAAAAGTATTTTAAAAAAAGACTGTGTGCACAAGCAAACAGTAGAGAGGTGTGAAAACATAATGCATGCGTAGTTGGTGCTGAGAGACTGTGTGTAAAAGTATGAGCTTTCATTAAGATATGATTCAGGAGAAAAGCGTTGACCAAGCATGCACACAGCAGAGAGTCTGGAAAAGGGAGGGGTGTGAAAGCTCTGTGTTGCTCCACTAACCTACTTACCATAATCTCTCTCTTCTCCTCATTTCATAACTATGCCCGAGTTACATGATACACTCGTCATCGTACCTTAGCAATCAATTATTTCCTTCTGCACTGTTATTAATGGCTTTTGTTTGTGTCAGAGGGTGTTTCTGCTTTCTTTGTCTTGCATATCTGCATAGAAAAGGGAAGAGACATTGATGAAAATGTACTCATTAACTCTGCATACATGCAAGCATACATGCATATATGCATGCATGCATACATACATACATACATACATTTGCATTATGCATTTTGCATTTTGCATCATCAATAGCTTTGTATAAAACATCTCAACTGATTGTTTTTGAAAATAATATTGTTATATTATGTTTAATTATTGCATTTGATTCATCTTGGCACACTTTGGGTTATTGAGCATTTACCCTCACTGCTTTAAATGGTAAAAATATGCCCTGGATTGCAACATTTCAGGAAATGGAAAACAAAACAAAACAACACACAGCACAGCAACCTGTGGTCACACTTAATTCCTCCACCGAGATTAGTGTTGGTTAATCCGGTGATATAATGCGGCAGAGTTCTACAATGTAGCATCCAGCTAAAGGGAAACTGAGGACATAAAAGCTTATCTTATAATAGATATGGCTAATTAATTCACAAAAGTAAGCCAATATATCCTATATTATGTCTTATAGAGAAATAGGCTATATATAGTTTTGATCCATTGCTGTATTGGAGGTTTTTATGTCTTTCTTGTCTTGTGTGAGCAGCAGGTCTTATCTAACAGCCAAACACATTCATGCTTCATATTTTCTGCTGAAAGGGAAAGAAATATTTGTGTTTAAGAGCAAGCTATTAAAACTCTATAACCACCATTAGAGGGAAATTAGTAAAACAATAGATGCACATTCATTATCTGTGCTCCTTATGAGGAAATATCAACTGTTAAGTATGTCCTTGCAACAAAAAGTGATAAGTATATACACATTTTACAGGTTAATTTTACAGTAGTTGTAATGCCCTTATAATTTAAATATATATATAGGCTACCATGAAGCTTTTTTAGATTATCACCTTCTATGTGGCCACTGGTTGATATTGATTTCAGTATGTAACAAAAAAAATTTTGTAATTTTTTTATATCCTCAAACATGTTTTTATGATCTTGCAATTTTTTTCCAAAGTTAGACAACTTGTGTACTTTCACTTGCATGGTGATGATATAGTAACATCATGACAATAAAAGAAAGCTTGATTTATTTTATAGCTTTTTTTTAATAGTGTATTAAAACATGCTATAACAACCGAACGTGCGTTTATGTCTCATTAAAAATCTGCAATCCAAGAATGTATGGCCTGCAGTGAGGTTTTTCTATAATTTTATATTATATTCCCCATTTATTGATCAACTACACATGGGGAAATTCAATACTATTACAGCAGCTCAACTACACAGACACAGACAATAAATACACATACTATACAACTACACAGACAATAAATACACATACTACACAACTACACAGACAATAAATACACATACTATACAACTACACAGACAATAAATACACATACTATACAACTACAGACACAGACAATACAGACACAGACAATAAATACACATACTATACAACTACACAGACAATAAATACACATACTATACAACTACACAGACACAGACAATAAATACACATACTATACAACTACACAGAAATACACATACTATACAACTACACAGACAATAAATAAATACACATACAATACAACTACACACAGACAATAAATACACATACTATACAACTACACAGACACAGACAATAAATACACATACTATACAACTACACAGACAATAAATACACATACTATACAACTACACAGACAATAAATACACATACTATACAACTACACAGACAATAAATACACATACTATACAACTACACAGACAATAAATACACATACTAAATACACAGACAATACATACTATACAACTACACAGACACAGACAATAAATACACATACTATACAACTACACATACTATACAACTATATGTTGCATTTTTCCTTTTATTGGGGAATATTGGGGGGGGGGTTAATTATCTACCAGGAAATAAAAACCCTTGTTATTAAATAGTTCCCACGCTGGTTCCCACTGTCTGTCTGAAGTGACACACTGCCACACTTTTCCCAAGCACGCGAGAATCTCCTTAGAGCGCGCGGAGGGTGGAGGGTGGGGGGGGGGGAGGCGCGCGCGTCAGATCACGGGGCACGAGGCGGGCGGACCGCGGGGTGAGGATCATGTGTAGTCCACGCGCTGAGACTAGGTTACAGGCAGCGAGCAGCAGAGCCGGACGGAGCTGAAGGACGACGAGGAGCCGCCGCCGCTGCTGCGTTTTTACCGTGTCTGCGTTTTTTTATTCTATTTTATTATAACACTTAACCTCTGAGACAGAAAGTACATCTGAACTATCTGTCATTTATTTTAAGGTTGGCGCGTACAAAGAAAAAAGGTAGAGAAAAATAAAATAAAATTAAATAAACATATGAGGATTTGCTGTTGTGACAGTTTCCAGCTGCTCCGCTCTGCGCGTCTCTCTCCGCGGTTCTTGGTTTCGCTTCCACCTGGAGTTGCATGACTTGAAAGAGTTGATCAGACTTCACCGCCGACATGAGAGGTGAGTTGTTTTTTTTTCTGTGTGTGGAAATGTTTAAATTTAGAAATAATGTATTTTAAATCGCTTCGTTTGTGTGTATATATAACTTTGGAGTTGCATTGATCGCGTCTAGTGAGAGCGACCAAAGTGCGTAGGCTGCAGACGCGCACTGCGAGAAAACACCGATCACATCCCAGAGGAGAATAAAAAACACTGGTTCTAGGTTCTACGTCCAACTGTCACCTCAACGACCTTGAGAATTTGTTTTGCAAAAAATAGTTTAAGCTTAATATGCATAGTTTTGCATCGACTGCGTGTTTTTTTTTTTAAATTTAATTATAGCACAAAGCATATATCCTCAAAGTGTGTTAAGTTTATTTGTATAAACTGTAACGTTTTTGTGCATTTGTTCCGTTTTGCCTTTTGACGTGAGGAATGCGTTGAAGCTTTGAATTACTTCATTTCACCGGTGACTCCAGTTATGTAAGAGAGAGAGAGAGAGAGAGAGAGAGGTAGGGAGGGAGAGAGAGAGAGAGCGGAGTGATTCAGAGGCTGTCAACCCGAGTGAGAGGCTGCTGGCAGGGTTTATAGTCCCCCCTTTTCTCAGGTTTTACTCCCTTTTGTACTTGCTGTTTTTTATTACACTTTAGACTGACTTTTGTATGATTCAACCATTTTTTTTTTTAATTTAGTTTGACCAATTGTACTGTCGACATTCTTCAGATTTTCTTGAATGCATGTGATGTTTTAATGTGGCTCTAAGCACTGATGGTGTGCTGAACTGTGCTTTAATGGGAGAGTTATAATTCATAAGCCAGCTTGTTTTTGTTTTCAGTGTCAGCAGTATGGCGACCAGAGAGAGGGAGAGGTGCTCCATTGACCTAGTTCTGTCATTGAGGATTACATCAAGTGTGTGTGTGTGTGTGTGTGTGTGTGTGTGTGTGTGTGTGTGTGTGTGTGTGTGTGTGTGTGAGGGTGGAGGGCCACAGTCTGTCGTCATTACTAATGAGACAATGATAATTTAAATCAGTTATCGGACAGAATGTTTCTCTGTAGAATATTGTAGATACCAACATGCACTGGAGGAGCCTGCTTTTAATGCAACTAGCAAGATGCCTGCTGCCTTTCATCCCTTTTTTTTTTCTTTTACAAGAAAATATATATTTATAAAGATTTTATACATGAAATAAGAACAACAAATCTGTTGTTGTGTAATTTTAACTCCTACTTCGATTGAGCAGGTCACAGTTTTGTGATGTTGTGATGGCAAAGCCATGCACCGCTGTGTCGAGCAGGATATGAGCACAGCAAGTCCACATGTAGCCACGAAGCACAGCAGGATTCAGTTAAGCTCGGTTTCCTCTGCCAGCTAAGGTTACTTACATCAACTAGAGTGTGTGTCACTCAAGTCAACCGTTGCCAGCTTTTTCAATCTCATTTTGTAAAATCACCACACCATCCACAATGTTGTCCTCAGCCTTCAGTTGAATTTAAAAAGCATTTTTTTTCCCCTGATAGATTGCAAACGATGCTCTTCTGCTTGTTTATCTCGGAGTTATAGTTGTAAACTGTGGCACAGACGCGTAAGATTGGCATGATGCAACATGATCAAACAGACAAACTGCAATAAAGCACTTAAAGATTTTATGCCGCAGTGGACTAATGCTGGGCAAGAGCTTGAAAGCCTTAAAAGACTGTCGGATCCCAGGTAGCCCGGGATCAAAGGTAGGGCGGCAGTAAAGAGGAAAGCGCGTTTCTCTGTTCTCCAAGTCCGCCGCTGTGCTGAGCTCAGCCTCAAAGCCACTATCTGTTGCAGCCTTGGGGGAAGTTCACAGCGAGCTCCAGAATGTGTCAAGGTGCCCTTTCTCTGTGACAACTGCACGCTAAGATTCCTATCCCCCCCCCCTTATCTAAAGCTTTAACTCTCAACCCGGCCTGCATGTATGTATGCAGTCAAAATGTATTTGCAAATTTGTTTTGCGGCACAGCAGTGTAAACAATGATTACACACACATAATATTTTCCTATTCAGTATCTTAAGTCATTCTGATAGGCCTATGTGCTATGTCCTATCTTTGTTCCAAGTATGCTTCAGGATAAGTCACATTTAAAGTGATTTTAATTCAAGGCGACTGCGTCTCTTTAAATTTATTCCTGCGGTTTTGGAATCTGCATGCAGAATTACACGCTGCAAATTGAATTCCTCAGTCTGGTTTTGCTTGTGTTGCAGAGGCCCACTTGGGTTTGGGCTCAGAGCTGCATAAACTGCACCGTCAAGTGAATGCACTTTATCTTCTCTGATCTAATGGTGAGGGATTACAGAGGCACAGTGCGTGAGGACTGGGTTCTTGGCTGGTTCCTTAGCGTTGTAAGTGTTTTATTATAAGGAAAGTGGGAAAGGTTGAAGTATGTGTGTGTGACATATCAAGTGACCTGGTTATTATTATTTAGAGTGGATAAAACCATAAGACATGCAGATAAATAAGAGAGGGAAGTATAAAAAGAAGAAAGTACCCTCACCTTTTTGGGCCAACAGCTTTGGTGCTGACCTAATTTTTAGGATGTGTGTTGACAGTAATAAAAACAACTTTCTCTTCCTCAAGACTGCTAGGAAACTAACTATGCATATTATGCTGACTGCATCACAGAGAGATGAAAAGGAAATAATTGCAGTCAATTATGTAACACAGTTTCAGTGATACTCTGTAGCAAATCAAAAAAAGGGCTTTAGTTAAGAGCAATGCATGATGAAGGCTTGTGCAGTGGACTAGTGTACACTAATTACATTACATTACATTACAGTCATTTAGCAGACGCTTTTATCCAAAGCGACTTACAATCAGTAGTATATTACATATCATTCACCCATTCACACACTGATGACAGGCTACCATGCAAGGTGCCACCATCAGACTCTAACTAACATTCATGCAACATCCAGTCCACACCGATGGCAAGCCTTCGGGAGCAACTTGGGGTTAAGTGTCTTGCCCAAGGACACATCGACTGCCGAAGCCGGGTATCGAACCACCGACCCTCTGATTGGAGAACTACCTTGCTCTCCACTACGCCACAGCCGCCACTAATACCTCCCGTCCTACTACTATTGCATACGCTGAGTAATAACCTAAACCTGCAGTTCATTTGAAAGAGTTTTGGGTTAGTGTTAGTGCATTCTAAACTATCTGCATCCTCTAGGTAGGTCAATCGGATTACTTACAGGAACTTTATAGAAAACTCGTAGTTGAGGCCCTGAATTTGGAGACACTTAGAAAGAGAGAATGTCAAACATTTCTGCATATTTATTTAAATAACTGCAAAAAGTGTGCAAACCACCTCTTAACAGTATATTGCACAATGCATCATATATGCTTTTCTTCCCATGGAGGCCCCAAACGCCCCTCAGAATGTAAATCACATGTACAGTGTGTCATGTAAATGTAAAGTGCAAAGTAAATAGGACCTTGAACCCTGTTTGATTAGCCGGGATGAGCGAGCAAAGTCTCCCTAGCAGAGCTTTAACCGCAGTGATGAAAAAAAGCGCAGACTTGAATCGCCACATAAAGGCTCTTTGTTCTCTCGCCCATGTTGAAAAATGTGTTTCTGCAATTATGTTCTAGGAAATGATATGCAAATTATGAAAGGAGGGATTTTCCATCTTGGCGGAACAGGAACTGCACACCAAAGCTCCTTTAGATGTATTCAATTTCTGTCTTGTCATCCACATATATATACTGGAAATTTAAACGTCAAAGCTATTCAGTTAAATTATACAATTCTCAAAAGTTCAGCTATGATTACATTCCTTCTAAAATATAGAGAATATTGTGGTTAAACATGAAGTCTTTAATACATGTTAATAGCATTTAAACACACATAATAGGTAAAGAAACTGTTTTTCAGGCCCATGCTGCACCTCAACATACCAAATATTGTATAGTGTGGCAGCAGAATACACTGATTTAGTTGTGAGACCCCTATAATAATCTGCACACTGTTATTTACTCCTAACAGTGTACTCTTCTGCACTGAGCTGCGATTTTTGCAATGTTTATTTGCCAATAGACCAGAGCGGCAGAAGGAATCTCCGGGCAGCCAACTGCACCGGAGTAAAAATAGATTTATGGTCGAGCTCAAACACAGCTGAAATTTCACTCAAATACTTGACATGCTGTAACAAGTTAGGAGCAGCGCTCAGACATGTTAGTTGCCCCTGCTGCAGCTTATTGTATTAGATGTTTCAGGGAATATTTCCAGATGTTGCTCAAGTTGTAAAAAGGGATCATCTGTCTTGTTTGGTAAATCAAACCTTGCATTGTTTTCCTTCCAAACCAAAAGAAGGACTCCACCCTCCCTTGACCTAAAACCTGAGTCTGATTTAGTTCCACTGTAAAAAAAAAAACCCTGCAAGAAACCAGATTGTGTTCCTTGTGATTCTGCCACTACAAGCTCCTCCCCCTTTCGCTGAATGAGAAACTGTGTCAGTGGAGCAGCTCGTGCTCACTGGGCTCTGACGGTGATGCCCGGCTGACTGGCAGGTGAGACGGCAAGTCACAGACAGAGCCGCCGACTCCACAGCCAATGGTTGGCGCAGGATAGCCATGAAGGAAGGCCGCACTGTTGCCACGACAACCACCTTTGAATGAGTGTGTTGGTGGAATGTGGCCAGACGGGAGTTATATAACAGGCCCAAGGGCGGGGGCCCGGCTCGACAGGGAGGGGGAGCAATTACGGGAGCAATAGAAAGGGATTTTTTTTTCATTGCCTTTATTTATTTATATCTCAGTTGCGTCAGCCAAGAAGGAAACACTGAAATATGTCACCTGCTCTGTCTTTGTGGAGGGGAAAATATTGAAAGATTTTTTCTCCCGTGTTATGATTTTCAGGGTGAAAGTCGGTCACTAAACTCCTTTGCTTTGCCCGTTTTGTGTGAGCATGTCTCTCCCCAAACACAGTGACTCATGTGATTGGTTGGTCCTGAATGGTTTATCAAAGAGCCTTTAGAAATCAGCAATTTTCTGGAGAGCTGCGATGGCCGCTTAAAGCCGTCGCTGCGATTTACAGGTTACCTAATACCCCTTGTGACCCGACAAAAGTGGTTTAGGGATTGAATCGGCACACCCTGCTGCCCGGCGACGAATCACATTCTGCACACAGTCCGCACAGAAACAGTCAGCTGCAGTTGTTTTGTGGGTTACAATCTTAAGGCCTCGGAGGGTTCAGCATGGCAGTGTGCATTTGTTAACCTGCTAACATGTTGTCATCCTGGAGGAGGAGCGACACAGAGTGAGAGAGTGAGAGAGAGAGAGAGAGAGAGACGTGAAACTTTATAACCCGGGGCCTCCGCTAATGCAATTGACCTGCTATTCTGGGCTTGAGGAGGCCCAGCTACTTAGATAAACAACATAATGAAAAGAACAGGCTGTTCCTGAGTAAGCGGGCTCAGGCCTCCTCAATGAACTCAAGGTGTTTATTGTGGACGCACATCCACCGTGTTCGTGACACTTATTGATTCTTCACAAACCTCGTTGTCGTTATTTGACTACATTTCAAATCTTGTAATGACACTTGTGTCTCACGAGAAGACTCAAGTGTCACTTTAAAGGTGGTGGTTGTCTTGTTTGAGATTAAAAAAAAAACTTGATTGTCTAAAGTAAATATTGATTTATTATAAGGAACCCACTTCATTTGATATGACTGGAGGTGTTATATTGACAATAATTGCAGTCAGCATGATACGCCAAAAATAAAATGTTGAAAGTTCCAGTTACTTATCTGTATCTCAAGGGTGACCAAAATATATGTGTAGTTGTTATTTAACTGCGAGCTGGGGTTTCTACATGTGTTTATGTAGATACAAATTGAACCAAGTAATCTAAGTAACCCACTTCTATGTTTTGAGTTCCGTATCTGTGAAGTGTTTTTTACTATTTCACTGATTTCTCTTATTCTTCTCTCTCTGCAGCTCAAATAGAGGTGATTCCGTGTAAAATCTGTGGGGACAAATCATCAGGGATTCACTATGGTGTCATCACCTGTGAAGGCTGCAAGGTGAGAAATCATCCATCTACCTCATCAGTTTTTAAGTACAGTGGTAAAAGTAGCTTTAAAGATGTTGTTATCACCATTCTAAATAGTCTAATAACAGCATTTTGTTTATGATCGAGCCAACAAACATTAACATGCTCGCATTTTGTGTTGTTTTTTCTTGTCTGAAGGGTTTCTTCCGACGCAGCCAGCAGAACAATGCTATGTATTCCTGCTCACGACAGAGGAACTGTTTAATTGACCGGACCAACCGTAACCGTTGTCAGCACTGCAGGCTGCAGAAGTGTCTCACTCTGGGCATGAGCCGCGATGGTGAGCTCAGCCACTGGATCTATATTCAATTAACTCAGAGTTTCCACCGCCCACTTTTTGCATATCACTGTGAACGAGTCATGTGATCTGTGTCTGACGTAGACCGTTCCTTTCTGAATGTTAACTTATTTTTTTTTGTCTTTACATTCTCCCGTTGCAGCGGTCAAGTTCGGTCGCATGTCCAAAAAGCAGCGTGACAGCCTGTATGCAGAGGTCCAGAAGCACCAGCAGTCCCAGGACTGCACGGGGCTCGGTGTCCGCGAGCGAGAGGACGGCGACATGTCCGACCACGGCCGCACCTACAGGAGAAGCTCCACCGCCGCGCTCAGCGACCTGGACGACATCAGCATGCTGCCAGAGGGTCTGCTTTTCGACCTGCCGCTGACCCCCGAGGAAGCCAACGGAGACTACTGTAACCTGGACATGCTGGGCGGCAGTGCAGGCAGCAGCTCCTCCTCTCAGAGTTCACCAGAACAGACCAACTTGGACTTTGTAGACGTCAAACACGGCATCAAGCACGAGTACCAGCTGTTGCACGACTCCGGCCTGTTCTCGCATGCTATCCTCAACCCGCTGCCCGAGGGCTGCTCTCTGCTTGAGATAGGTCGGTATAAAGCCTACTGCTGTTGTGTGTCCGAATTTAAATCTGTCTTTTTAAAACAACATGAATCTCATTGAGAAAACCTTTCTCTCTGTTCAGAGCGTATAACTCAGAGTGTGCTGAAGTCCCATATTGAGACGAGTCAGTACAGCACAGAGGAGCTGAAGAGAATGGCGTGGACCTTGTACAGCCAAGAAGAGACGCGCTCATACCAGACCAAGGTATAAATACGACACTATTGTACTGCAAACATTTGACATTTATCCAGATGACAGAAATGGTGTTTATTGCAACTCTCCACCATCTACCTAGATGATTGATTGAACATATGACCTTGTTGTGAAAAGTTCTGTACAGTCTAAATATAAACCACCAAGTGTTGGCCCGTAGCTTCAATGACCGCAAATGTGACAAATATAATGCTATACATTTCTTTCAAATATATTTCACCTGACATTTCCAGAGTAACGTCATGATCTTTAGGTAAATAAATAACTCTCAACCGTATAAGTCCTACGTATACATCTTTACAGTATGTACACTGACACATTCATGGCTCCTGAATGGCCTCGGGTCCAAATAGGCAGACAGTAAAATATAATGGGATGTTTTCAGGTTTTTTTTTTTCCTTGCCGAAAATATCAACTGTAAAACTTCTCCAAGGAAGTTTACCAAAACAAATAGAAGTGTTCCTTTCTTGTCACCATAGTTGATTCTCATCAAGGGTTTTGTAAATCCAAATTTTTGTCTCACTAGTCAAGGTTGTAGGACCTCGACTATAAGAGAGATAAAGCAAATGTAATCAAACATACAGCAGGTCAGGACGTCTTTATGGGGGGAAATCACTTTACCAGAGTCTAGATAAGCACAACAGAGAACAATGGAATACTTGTATACAACTTGTTTTGCAAATCTAATAAAAGCGCGCCCCCCCCCCCCTCCCTTTTCCTCTCTCTTTACAGTCAGCTGAGGTGATGTGGCAACAATGTGCCATTCACATCACCAATGCAATCCAGTATGTGGTGGAGTTTGCCAAGCGCATCTCTGGCTTCATGGACCTCTGTCAAAACGATCAGATCATCCTCCTCAAAGCAGGTCAGTGCACGAAAAACCACTATACACCCGCTTTATAGGTTAGAGTCCGTTCTATACTTTGTGTTTTGCCACAGCTAGGAGCTGTTTTTACAGGACCATGTGCCACCAGAAAGACAGCTAAACTGCTGTGACAAAAACAGCTGTTGTCATAGGAACAGTACATTACCCTCAAGGGTTAGTTCACAGAGTTCAAATATCACATGCAAGCATAGGGACTTGAAAAGGTGTTTTTGCAGAATGGCTGGCCTTGTTTTAATCACGCCATGAAGTGCCTCAACTCGTAAATCATGGAGGCCTTCAGGTATTTGACAATTTAAATAGGATGTTTGCTTTTCAGTCCAAACAGCCCAAACAACTTATCATTCCAAACAATTAGGTTAAAGGCTACGAGTGGCTGCCAAGGTATTCAAATTTTATGAGGAAGAAGCACTCACACAGGTTTTCTGGCTAGGCGTTTAATTGGACTAATTAGATGTGTCAGTCAGAAATGTTGACAGTGTTTAAGACACACCCAAACATGATGACGAACACGAATTACACCTGAAGGGTGGAAAAGGGCTTCATGATTGATGTGAATGTAGGTCAGTGGGAAATTATGATTGGCCTGGAATCAAACAGGAACACATTCTTTTTTTAAGTATCACCACTTTAAATGTGTCAGATCCACAGCGCCATGTAATCATAAGTCACTCGATCCAACCTTTCCTGCGTCAGGTATTTTACCGGTGACTCAATGACAATGCATTTTTTTTTTACCTATTATTATGTTAATTACATTCATCGTTGCGAGGGTGACAATTACCCTGTCATTCACACTCTCTCACATAAATTAGATAAAATAACCTTGTCTGTAAAGAATGTTTTCATGATTAAATAAGAAGCCTACTTCTTACAACACGTTTAGCATGTGTTTCTCTAGATGACTGCATTATGCAGGACAAAACAAAAACTTGAGTAGACAACGTATAGGGACCAAAATATTTTTTTTTATTTGGCTGCTCCTTTTCATTTTATCTTTAGAAAATATGTGAATTTAAAATTAAATATTACCGCCATTTAGTTATTTTCAGCATAGCTGCTGATTTACAAGGATTTTAAAGGCTCCTTTTCCTCTATTTCATCGACTTAAATATGTATATGCCACTAATCTTTTTCTTTGGATTTTGGTTTTCCTTTGTGTGTGTCTACAGGCTGCATGGATGTTCTTCTGATCCGTATGTGTCGGGCCTATAACCCCATCAACAACACGATGCTCTTTGACGGAAAGTTTACAGCGGCTCATCTTTTCAAAGCGCTTGGTGAGTGAACACGTTCTCTCTCTCTCTCTCTCTCTCTCTCTCTCTCTCTCTCTCTCTCTCTAATGGGATACACATAAACTTTATTAAAGTAGGATCAGGGGATTTTAGATCAACATTTTTTCACGTGTGTCATCAAAATCATCACAGCCAGTAGTTTCTGTTTTGATGACGAATTTATCCTTCTCCTCCCGTTTAGGCTGTGACGACCTGGTGAATGCGGTGTTCGACTTGGCTAAAAGCCTGAGCCGTATACAAATGTCCGAGGAGGAGATGGCTCTCTTCAGTGCTGCTGTGCTGCTCTCACCAGGTGAGATTATATTTCTTGAACTACATATATTTATGCTATACAATCCTACTAAATCTGTGAGATCAACCCTTAGAGGCCTCAGTTCATCATGTCATTAATTTGGTCCATTAAAAGCTCCTGCCCTGTTACTGCTCTGCTTTAAAGTTGTGATGACGCCAATGGACTACAAAAATAGAGCTAATTAAAAATAATTAGATGTTATAAGTTGTTTACCGGCTACAGACTATTATAAAATCTCACTCCCTTCTCACAGGTAGACAGAAAAACAGAGGGTGACCTATTTAAGAATGATAAAACATCATTCTTAAACTTTCAAATTTAAATTTTTAGAGCATCTCTGTTCAACATATATTATTGACTCATGTTTAAGAAACGACAGGGTTATTATACGTATGATTGATTATGAATTAAAGTCCTTCGTGACAATTTTACTACAAATGAAACCAATGTTGACTAATAGCTTCTTTAGGCTTCTGTTAAAAAGACAATGTAGTTAGTAGCTTGTACTGCATTATTCAGATTGCATCATCCATCCCCGTGTGTTAAAAGTAAGCAAAGGCGTTCCCTTATCATTAATGAACTCTTCTTCAACAGCCTGTGCATCCTATTTAAATATGTTCGCTTTTACTGCTGTCACAGATTTGAATGCAATTTAAATGTTATAAATCATAACACACCTACATAATAATGTTGCACCCAGGGTGACACTTTAGTCCTCGCACCAACAGGATATTAACTTGGTGCCAGCATAAAAGTCCCTATTTGATTGCACCCATGTTTTTGCACGCAGAGGCTGCAAATTATGACTTTACATTTAACAACTAGCTTGTCACTGCACTGGCTGCCTGCTGTTAAATCTTGGATGTTTAAGAGTCATTAGAGTCCCTGATGACAACACCATTACCATGCAATGTTAATATAACGTTGGCATGAGAAAAAAAGGCATTACGATAGATGAATTATCTCAGACAGGTTTCATGTATCTGCAAACTAATGTTCAATATGTCGTGAAGCCAACAGCTGTAAAGTATAAGCAGTGAAAAGATAATCTGCACATCGCATTTAGTCCTCAGTGCATTTTGTATTCTTCTCCTAGATGTTATATTGTAAACTCATCAGGTTTAAAATTAGCATCAGGACAACACTAATGAAACCATCTTGTCACTCTGATTCCCCTCAGACCGACCCTGGCTGACAGATGTTCAGAAGATACAGAAGTTGCAGGAGAAAGTCTACGTGGCTCTGCAGCGCTGCCTACAAAAAGAGGGAGCATCAGAAGAGAAACTAGCTAAGGTACAAACCCTGCTGCGTTACTGTGCCAGTTTGGTGACATGATGCTTTCTCCACCTATTGTATGAATTAGTATTTATTTCTTCTTTTAACTTTGTTCTGCTCTTCTGTATTTCCCTTCTAGATGGTGTCCAAGCTTCCCATCATGAAGTCCATTTGCAACCTTCACATCGACAAACTGGAGTTTTTCCGCCTGGTCCACCCTGAGACCGCGTACACCTTCCCTCCTCTGTATAGGGAGGTTTTTGGCAGTGAAATCACCTTCCCAGACTCCACAGAGGGCTAGAACCGCTCAGCTAAATAGAGGGATTTAAATGGAGACGTTGAGGTGTAGGAAAGGGGAGTTAAAATAAAATGAAAAAGTGGCAACCAGATGAGGCAAAACTAACCAGCAGCTCAATGACAATCCTGCACGCTACACTTTAGGACACACTCCTCTCAGCTATGAGCTCCCGGCCCTGTGGAGGAGCTCACACTCGCCCTGCAAGCCAGTCCATTCAGCTTCAACGTAACACTACAGGAACTGCTGCTGGCTACTCAGTGCATGTTACCTCTTTTTCCCTTTTTAGGGACTTGTTGAAGAGTTTTCCTAAAAAAACATTATTTTTCTATGAGATGACCTTAAACTTCTCTCATCAAGCTGAATTTGGCTTAAACCGCTCTCAAAGTTCCTGTAAGCTATTGTTGAATGTACCCCCTTTGTCCCTCAAAATAGAATGTACATACTTAAAATCCTCACCTACTTTGGGGAGGTTTGCAGTAATGATGCCTGTTTCAGTTCTCTTGTCTGGTAACAGCTTATTATTTCATTCGATATCTTTTTTTTTTGCTAGTGCCCATATTTTGCAGTTTTGTAATGTATGAACAAACTGTTTAAAGGGACCATGATCAAACTAACAAAGAGACAGGGTTTTTAAGCTGTGTGAATCGAGGGCAAACACAAACTCTTGCACACAGAACACAAAACATAGCACTTAAACTGATACCTTTGTAGGTATTTTTACTAGCACATCCACAGACATTGATGTAAGTGAGCTTTTATTTTATTTTTTATGCAATCAGTGACCTCAGCCCTAATACCTTTTCCCCTTTGAAATTGCCACCAAGAGAGTGAGAGAATCACAGAGGTATTTTGAAAGTATTTTCAGATGCATCTTTTATATATAATATAAATAACTACACCTATATAATCATGTAAGATAAAAGCAGTCCTAAATTCATCCCGAGTGAGGTGGAGGGTGATACGCTTGTGCTCAGGTCTATTTTTAACAGATACTGCCTGCTCAAACTTTGGGGATCTGGGGTGGAAAGATTGGTGTTGCTGAGCAGAAAAATCTAATGGATAATTATGGCACTAATGAGTCCTAGTTAGATTCCAAAATGAACTCTTGGCACCAGGTTTTTACGGGTTCGCACGCAGACTGCCATCTGTGAAACTCATTTTTAAACCAGTCAGAAATGCTAGATACACCAACCCGCTGTAGATAAGCTGTATGAACAATGTGCTGGGCAGCCGACCACTGTGGCGTTCACGAACTCCTCATGGAGGAGCGTCTGGAACTGCCTCAGCCACCCCGCTTTCTCCTCCGCCAGAAGACCGCCATCGCCCGAAACCTCCAGCAGCGTCTCAACCAGCAGATTCAAAAAGACTTTGGGAGTAAAGAAAGAAACTGAACTGAGAGTTTGGTGTTGAAATGTGACAGTTAATCACATCTCCACCTACCTACATGGTTGGACGATACGACAAAGAATGGAGAGTGGACTTATGGGTGATGGTGTTCGTTAAGCCCCTCAGACGTCAGCAAGAGGGGATTTACTGTCTGTGGAAACTCTCACTGCTTCGTGTCGAGGCCGACTGTGCTGTCGCAGGAAGCCAAGGTGTTCTGATTGGAGAATTAGATCCTCTGTTCCTCCACCCCCCCTCCCCTCCCTTACTACCTCACCCTCTTCAAACTACATGGCGCAGCAAAGGGTTGACAGAGCCATCAGCTACCCCCCTGAGTTAGTATTTTTGCCGACATTCTAAAGAGCTTCTTCTAAAATACAACAATTTGGGTGACATTTGAAGGCCGTTCGCTAAACTATCCTTAAAAAAAAATGTTATTACGCTCTTAAAACTGGACAGAAGACAAACTGAACTTCTGGATCTACGTAAACTGATCGAATCCTCTTTGACTGCTTTTGTGTCATTTGAGAGCAGTGCACGCCTTTAGGTCCAGGAAGCCCTACTTAGATCTGAATCTATCTGAAGTGAAGTCTCTGGAGACATTAGGGTGTGTCCAGATGAAACCTTTTTTTCTTCAAAATAGGGGCACATATTGGATTTCTGTCCAAGAGAAGCTACTAGAAAAGAATAGTTGTAATTTATGCAGTTTTTATCTAAAGCATTTTGCGACAATCACGCGACAGATGTTGGATGTCTAGCTCTATTTAATATGTCAGCCTGGTCTGCTTTGCACTGCTGGGACAGTGCTGTTCGCCATCCATTATCTCACACAGTAAGAAGGGGTATTACTCTTATCTGGGTACGTAAGACAGTGGCATGGTGAGATTGTGCAATAATGTCTTTCTTTTTGTAATAGCACTCCAGCATTGTTAACCTCGCAGCACGACAAATAATGTTATTTAGAATTTAATGTACCAAATACTCAGCCAACCACTACGCAGGACAGCTGTCAGCTGACTCGACAGTCAGATGACACTTAGAGATTGTAACAAAGTGCACTACTTTGTGTGTGGGGAATGTGAGACATGCTGCTTTGAAAGGATTCAGTGTAGTCCAGGGGGGCTTCACTGAAGATCTGCACTTGCATTTCCTGAGTCACTCAGGGAGATAGCTGGGCTCTCTGTCCTACAGTGTCTGCAGTTAGTCTAGCTAGCAAGACACCTCGCACCAACATAGAAGACCTTAAAACCTTGATCACTGTGTACAGTACATGTTCTTGTGAATGTTTTACTTCGAAGTATCAAAGATTTAACCCCCTGTCTGATATCATTATTGCAAAACTTTTTTTTTTTTGAGTTTGAGTCATAGATGAAATAGGATATTAAAAATAGTAAACATAAATATAAAAGGTGGATTTTAATCTCTGAATCTTGTGTTGGTTTTGATGTGATCTTTTGTTTCTTCATTTGTATCCCTATGTGTTTTTTTCTCATCTGTTTAGTGTCCTTTTTGTCTTGGAGAGATGTAATTCTATTTTTTTAAAGAGCGTTTTTAAAGATGTCTCCCTAAAAAGTTTCTCTTTTGTCATGATCCTTCTGTTTATATGTTCACAATATTTTAAGATTATTATTATTAAATCAATATAGATTTTAATAAGAAATAATTTATGATATGTTATGGATTTAAAGCCTAAGATGTTTTAACACAATAAAGTGGTATTGCACAACGGTGATACAAAATGTGGATTTCAGAATGTAATAAAAGTCTTTTTACAATTAAAATGATAACTTGTTGCTTCACTTTATGTTTCATGAAACTGATTGCACCCAAAATGATCTGCACAGATGAACCAATTTATTTTCCATAACCAGATGAAATAATACATCTATCACAATATTATTAGACACAGATTATTTTTCTTTTGGTCAAATGATGCATACAGACAATATGTTTGGGAAAAATATATATTTTAATTTGCCATTTAAGGGCATTTTTTACACCAAAGGAAGAAAAGGTAATTATCATTTAGTAAAACGTTAAATTGAATGACTAAGTGACTTGGATGACTACATTATTTGTCATCCCACATACATATAGCGTGAGTGATACCCTGTATAATGAACATGTGGTATATTAAAGCTGTTCAGGGACACAACCACATGCTTGAGTGAGTTTTTATTCCCTGTTACATAATTTAATGTATTCATTCATTCATTATTTGAAGTTTGTTCTCATGAGTTGCATTTTCTTAAATACCTGATACATGACATTAACAAAAGAAAACACATAGCAAATCTTGGCAAGGTAGTTTTCCAGTGTAGGAAAACTCTTCACCCTGCACATAGAGTGGGAGGAAATGGGTTAATATAGGAGCCCAATTGCTTATTTTTGCCCTGAGCGAGTTGAGCGTTTATCAGCTACGTTTCAAGACACAACATATAATAATGTAATTTCTTTATGTCGGCCAAGCTGGAACAATAAGCTATTGATTCATGTCTTCAGACAGGCTTTAAGTATTTTGCCTGAGGATGTGAACATCTGGCCTGTAACTCCTGCAGCAGACGGACGGGGTGTGTGTGTGCCCGCTTACATGTCAGGTAAGGGGGCACATGACACTAAAAACCTGTGCAATACAAATACACTGTGCAATACAATAGTTATAATAGTTTCTGTATGTATATACAGTACCAGTCAAAAGTTTGGACACACCTTCTCATTCAATGGTTTTTATTTTATTTTTTATTTTTTCTACATTGTAGATTAATATTGAAGACATCCAAACTATGAAGGAACACATATGGAATTATGTGGTAAACAAACAAATGCTCAACAAACCAGAATATGTTTTATATTTTAGATTCTTCAAAGTAGTTGAATGAGAAGGTGTGTCCAAACTTTTGACTGGTACTGTATACTATTTCAGTTACTGTGGATTCTTTACTGTTTT
This sequence comes from Anoplopoma fimbria, assembly GCF_027596085.1. Lineage (NCBI taxonomy): Eukaryota > Metazoa > Chordata > Actinopteri > Perciformes > Anoplopomatidae > Anoplopoma > Anoplopoma fimbria. The sequence goes on along the minus strand of NC_072456.1, from coordinate 21,504,317 downwards.
TTTGCTCATTTGGTTTATTTGGTAAATAAAATAAAATAATAATAAAACATTTCTGTAAATGCGCCAGAGTTAGCCAAGAGCCTATTTTTCATCTGTAGTCCCTAGACAGATGTTACAAAGTCACCCTAAAAACAGAATATAAGATTAAAATGACAAAACTATGGACTAAAAACAAGATTATCTTGGTATTGTTAGACACTAAAAACATATATCAGAAGCAGAATACATAAACAACAATAAAAGACATGCAGACAGGTAGATGAGTGGTATAATACTTATTTTTGATCTTGTTTTTTTATTGCTCATTTGCTTATTTATAATACTTCTTTATGATCTTGTTTTTTATTGCTCATTTGCTTATTTATAATACTTATTTTTGATCTTATTTTGCTTATTTATTGATCTTGTTTTTTTATTGCTCATTTGCTTATTTATATCTTGTTTTTTTTATTGCTCATCACTTATTTTTGATCTTGTTTTTTTATTGCTCATTTATACTTATTTTTGATCTTGTTTTTTTATTGCTCATTTGCTAATTTATAATACTTATTTTTGTTTTTTTACTATGTCTCTTGTTTGCACTATCCTCTATGCTGCTGTAATCCTGTACATGTCCCCGCTGCGGGACTAATACAGGATTATTTTACGTCCAGCAGGGGGCGCCGTGCGCTCACATACAGTGTCGTGTGGCGTTCACTGACTCGGGAAATCTGATTTGTTCAAAGTGGCCGGCGGAGATTTGCTGCTCTGTAGAAGAAAAAAAACAAAAAAAACTACAAACGTCCACATTTTGACTGCTTTTCCTTTTCAGCTGCAGGAGAAAACATTCTGCTGGATTTAACGCACTTTGCTCGGTTTTCCTCCGTGACAGAGGGAACAATCCGCCCCGGCGTTGACGTGGTCAGTCGGCGTGTCCCGGCTGAGAGTGACGGCTGTGCAGTCCTATGATTACTCCTTTTTTTTTATTTTTTTGTTTTCTCCCCCCCCAACAAACTACATCGATAACTTTACTTAAATCATAAACCTAGTCGTGCAGCTCGTTGGGACGCAGAACACAGCCGGGGTTCAAGATGTCGGTAGCGGGCTTCAAGAAGCAGTTTTATAAAGCCAGCCAGGTTTGGAAAAACTTTTTTTTTTTCTCAGCTTAGAACCTGTCATGTAGGAGCTAGCCTCACTTAGCATGGTTAGCATGTTGGCTAACCATGCTGTGAGGTGACAGCATGGTTAGCTAACTGTGTGTCAGTGTGTGAAATGTCACTGTGTGTTCTTCTGCAGCTAGGGTTGAAGTTAACAAGCATCTCTGCGACATGTTTTGGGTTTCACTAACTTAAGCTAATGCTAAGCTAATGCTAAGCTAATGCTAAGCTAATGCTAAGCTAATGCTAAGCTAACGCTAAGCTAATGCTAAGCTAACATGTTTTGTTTTTTTGTTTGTGTGTGTGTTTTTAAAGCAATGTTACCCCAGCAGTGCACACATTCAGATTCAGTAAAGCACACACATCCTGTAATGCACATTAGCTTCAGGGTGAGTCAGAGCTAAAAAAACAACAACAACAATACACAAAAATAAAAGAAGTCTGCTTGTTTATTCAGGGAAAGATCATCAGTGAAACTACACATTATACTTTAATCTTTGCATATAAGACCCAGTCATTTATTTCCCAGCTGTGTGTTGTGTTAGTCTTTTTTTGTTTAGTGAGACAGAGACAGAATACCTTTGCCTTAGTGAAGCCACTCTCTGGCATTACTGTCTTTTTTATTGTCTGAATTATTGTCTGTGAATGTTTTTCATTTAGGCCAGCTCTCGTGCTCATGGGCGGGGACTTTTTTTTGGGTCTCTTTTTCTTCCTACCCCTTGCTGATCTAAGCAGGAAAGACATTTGGGTTCTGCCCAGCTTCCTGTCAGGAACAGACTCAGATCCCTGTTGGTTTGGTTTGGTTTGTGAGGGAAAACACATCACAAAGCTGTCATGTTAGGGGGGTTTGAGTGTGTTGGCATTGGCTGTGATTGTATAGTGCATAGTAAAGGTGTTTGAGGGAGATGAAGTGGACCAAAGTGACCAAAGGAATGATGCATAGAAGGAGGTGGAATAGTGTCCTGTTCCCTTTTTTATTTGTCTGCAATGCAGCAGCCTTTCTTGCCAGAACACCATGAGAGTCACTAACACTGGACATAGATCAGAGTTTCTTCGCTGGAGGCATGCAGGAAGTTAGATGTGGAAATGATATGCGTCCTGTAGCCCACACATCCTTGTTTTTCTCTTTTTACCCTGTTTTTCTAAGAATTAATCTTGACAATAAATGTTCAAAACCTGAACTGTCATGCTCAAAGGACAGTTACAGCACAAACATCACAGTCATAAGCTTTTAGGTGGGACAGTGGGAGTTATTCTTAGACCTGAATGGAGATGACAGTTTGATCTATATTTGTGCAGTTTATCAAGTTTATCTATGCTCTTATATATTATTATTATTATTATTATTATTATTATTATTATTATTATTAGTCTGGTGGTTCTCACATGCTTAAATGCACAGCTGAAAGTATATAACGTCATGCTCAAATGCACCCAGATCAGTTTGTAATGAATGACGCAGATACAAAAAGATGCAAAGAAGCAGCTCTCACAAAGCAACTATCAAACACATTTGAGATCATATTTTTGTTTATAACACAAATAACACGAGCCTCAATGTTGCTGTCTTTGCCTTGAGTTTCATACTAGTGCAAACAACAACAAACAAAGAGGTGTTCAGATACCAGAAAATAATCTACACCATGCCATCCAAACAATTTGGAGAATTGTGATTATCCATAGTATGAAATGTGATATCCAGTGGTTGTTTTTACCGCTCATCTTAAAGTATTAACATTAACTGAAAGAAGCATCAGATCTGTAATCCACAAGAAGATGCAACGTATCTTTCATCAAGACAATTGCGTGGTTAACAAAATAAATACAGAGTTTACTTTCAGAATGAATCCACCAGGAGTGTGTGCTTACTGTGTTTGAGTGTGAAGAGTTATGTGCAGACTTCATCTGGGATTAATCCCCATTTATAGGTCTAGGTTTATCAGTCTGCAATATAAATTCACCTGGCAAATAAATTTTACTCTTAAACTGGATTGAGCCATAATACAGGTTCTGGTAAAAGAAACAAAACTGTGGTAATTGGCTCCAGTCAGAGTAAAATAGGAAATTTGTTGTTGTAGGTTTACTGATCAACAGGAAATAACCAGGAAGGATTTTTTCACACCTTCACTTTCTGATCACAACATGATTTCTTCTTGAACTTTGATCCGCTCCAATAATGTGGTTGCAGAGGCCTCACCAACCACACTGACCTGGTTTTTCATGTATACTAGACGCAATGTTTTATCTATAAAACAAGTTTCCTTTTAACCTATTTTAATTCTGCGCGTACATTTTTTATTACAATTGATGGCTTTGACAATAGAATGTTATGATACAACAAAACATACAAGTTTGTTGTTTCAACTGATGTTTACGAGCTCATTTTTTTTAATATACTATGTAGGAAACAATTAGGATCCACACCAGGCTGCCACTCTACGTCTTTCTCTAGCTGCTCATTTGGTATCTTTGCCTCTGTTAAGGTAATCTTTCTTGGTCTTGTGATCTCCAAGCCAAACAAGATGTGGAACTAGGCTTTGTGACGACGCAGTGGCATTTACCTGCTAATAGAGGCTTAAAAAACCCAATCGTTATGCTGAAAAGGATGCTTCTTATAGACTGATCCCTCTGTGGAGCTCTATGAGTATTTATACCAAAACATCCAGATGATAACCTTTCTGTGGATGTTTTTGGGCTTGATTCCTTTGAGCCTGTGTGTGTGTAAACAATAATGTTACGCTGACATTAGTGATGTTTTCATTAGCAGAAGAAGAATAAATGCAACATTACTTCGTGGATAACAAGATTAGGATTCTCAAGGTTAGCGGCTTACATAAAAAATAGTAATATACCCCGTCAGGAATTGGATTCACAGCCCTTGTAAAGCAGACTAGGGTGCCAGAAAAGATAAGATAGCAAAAATGTAGGACTGCAGACTGCAATTTTAACTCTGAGGTCGGGAGTCTCTTGCTAAGTAGACAGGGAGTTGAGGTTGTAACTCTACTTGTGACCTGAAACCCCCAAGGCCCCCTGTCATGTGCTTTCCGCATACAGCAGAGATTCAGCAGCAGAACTTAAAGATCCCAGACTGTTCGGTGTGTCAGCTGCTGCTGGGGAAAGCCTAACCATTATGGATTTCACAAACCTGACTTATTAAATCTGTATACCTACAGCTTTAATGTAAACCTTTTGTGTCTTCATAACAAGCTCTACTGTTCACTCTCCCATCATAATATTCTTCAAATAAGCATTTCCTTCAAACCCAGAAAGTCTTGGTAATTCCAGTAATCACAAACAGCAGCTTGAGTCAAGTAGGAAATGACTCAAACTGCTGTTGGTCTGTTGCAGAAGAGCGAATTTAAAAAATGGTATCTTCATTTTTTTTAACCAACGAAATGAGCACGTCTAATAAACCGGTTCAGAGTGCTGCACCAACTGTGAAGATCATGTGGCCAGTCTGTAAAGGTGTCAGGAGGATTGTGCTAAATTCTACATGCCTTTGTAGTTTAGACTAGGTCATACAAATATATGAAAAATATAAGTTAAAGCTGTGAAAATAGTCATTCATATTGTTGTTATGCATAGTGTTATTTTATGAAAGGAAAAACCTCACCTCAAAGTCGAAGCATCTGCTATAATACAAATTCAAATTGTACAAATACTATTTATCCCATTTTCATGGCCTCTCTCACTGTGGTTCATTAACTGTCCCGGCATTTTGAAGTGCTCGCTCTGTTGGTACTGTAGACAAAATAATCAAACATTAACATCAGGGTTGTTAAAACCTCCCTCAAGACTTAAATGCACAATATCAAAACCGATTCAACATGTTTGGTGTGACACAAGTTTTAATACAAATAACAAAAGTATTGTGTAGCACTTTGACTGGAACCCTGGCTGTAACCTCAGTGGAAATTGTAACTGTGGTTAGCTTTTGTCTTCGCAGAATAGGTTTACAAGTTACTCTGCAAGCAAGGACGGTTGTTGCGTGACCTTTTTTTTTTTATCTCACTGCTGGGGGTTGTTGTTATGCTCATTCCTCTTGGAGAAACTCTGATATGGAACCATGACGCTCATGGACACAGCAGTCAAGGTTTTAAGTATCTTGAAGTCACAGCAGTACAGACTCATTATAAAGCCAGAATAATTGAATACCTTTTCCAGTTCACTGTCTCTTAAAAATCACACATTCTGCTCAACAGTTCAAAGAATGACCTGTACTGTACTTGCACGCAAAAGAGACTGTTTTCCATTTGTTGACTTTTGTCTGTGGCCTAAAAACATGCTCAGGGATCGAAATACACATGCTTTCAATCAACATGTTTTTGTCTTCTTAAGTTGTAGCATATCATCTTTATTAAAATAAAAGCAACAGAGTTAGCTGGTCCAACATCTGCCTGACATCCTGCAAAGTGTGAGCAAATGCTAAAAGAAAAAATGCTCATTATTGCATTTTCTACACCGAGGAGGCGTGTGAATGTCTCAAATTAAAACCTTATGAGCAGCCTTACTTAATTAGCACTGTTTCTGTCTTTCCTCCCCCTTTCTCCCCTCTCTCTCCCTCTAGTTGGTAAGTGAGAAAGTCGGAGGTGCTGAAGGAACGAAACTAGATGATGACTTCAGAGACTTGGAACGGGTAAGAGAGGCATCTTTGTGTGTCCTTAAAAGAGCAACATCTTCCTGTAGGCCTCGTTGGTTCAGCATACAGTAAACAAACATACAGCTGTTTCTCTGGGACATCCGTTCTTGATGTTTACTCCACATTTCAAGCTGTTTAATAAGCTGTAGGTTGAGAAAATATTCTGACCTCAAAGTCTATAAAACTCTTTAAAACTAGCACTGTAGACTCACAAGAAAATGGTCCTCCCACCACCCAAACATGTATTTCCTTCAGTGGGGTCATACAGTAAAAAACCCAATGCCAAATCAAATATACACATCATAAAGTCATATATCCATGTCGGGTTACCAACTAAATGGAAATAGATGATGTGCTGTGGCAGCTCCTAAAAGGAACAGCCGTTTATTTTATTTTTCAAGCGAAAATGGCAAAATTCACTGCTTCCAGTTGCTCAAATGTTTATATTTGCTTGGTTTCTTAGCCTTCTGTTATTATAGTACATTTAATACCTTGTCTGTTGTGCAGATGAAACAGGCAATTTGTAGACGTCACATTGGGATCCTGGAAAACTTGATGAAAACTATTGTCTGACATGTTGTAGACTAAACATGCATTTGATTAATCCCAAAAATAAACATCAGATTTGTTATATAATTAAAATCATTGTTGCTTGCAGTCCTTGTTTACATATTTGATTTTGTTCATCATCAAAAAAACATGAATAAATCCAATATAAAGACATGATATGAATGCTAAACAAAGCATTCAGCGTTTAGGTTTAGTTAGCTCATTATGTTGAGATTCATATAATGTACTGTATCCAAATATGAAAATAACCCTTTATTATTTGAAGTACTTGTGTACAGTACAAACTGTGTGTATTTACCTATAAGGAAGCAGTTATTAACAAAAGGTTTAAAAGCATACCTCCTCTGCCAGCCCCTGTTTTGTTTTTTGTGATTCCAGTAGCTCTGTTGTACACTTGTGATGTAAGTGTGATTGCTGTGTTTTTGTAGAAAGTAGATGTGACCAGTAAAGCGGTAGTGGAGGTAATCTCCAAAACGTCAGAATACCTTCAGCCCAACCCAGGTGAGAAGAAAACCCTGTCTTCACGCATCTATTCAAACTGATTGAACCCTGTGGTGAAAAATGTATTTTAACTCCCTTCTGCAGCATCACGGGCCAAACTGTCCATGTTGAACACCATGTCAAAGATCCGCGGTCAGGTGAAGAACCCAGGCTACCCTCAGGCGGAGGGGCTGCTAGGGGAATGTATGGGCAAGTACGGACGGGACCTCGGAGAGGACACTAACTTCGGTAAGATTTGTGTCTTTTGTGTGTGCGTGTTGTGGTTTTAGACTGGCATATATGTAACAGGAATGTTGGTGTTTATAATTACGGGTTATTTGTAGTACGTGGTTTCGTATGTGTGTATGCTGACTGATAGATTGCACCCATTGCACTGTTTAAAGAGCGTTGGAATGATTTTTGACTATTTTAAGTATTGTATTTGTGCCTGTGTTTGGTTCTGTTGGATGCTATCTGCTACTTTATGTGTGGTCTGATGACAATATGGTTCTCTGGTACTACACTATAAAACAACTATGTCACTGAGCTATTGATCTCTGTCTGTGTGGCTCAGGCGGAGCGCTGGTAGACGTTGGAGAGTCCATGAAGAGAATGGCAGAAGTCAAAGACTCTCTAGATATCGATGTCAAACAGAACTTCATTGATCCGTTGCAAGGGCTCTGTGACAAGGACCTCAGAGAGATACAGGTACACTGACGGCATCATTTCTTCAAATTGTCAAATTAAATTTAGGGCAAGCTGTTTTTTAACTTCTGTGCATCCTACTATACTATCTATGTCTCCTAACAACTCAGCATCATCTGAAGAAGCTGGAAGGTCGCCGCTTGGACTACGATTACAAGAAAAAGCGTCAGGGCAAGATCCCAGATGAGGAGGTCCGACAGGCCCTGGAGAAGTTCCACGAGTCAAAGGAAGTGGCCGAGACGAGCATGTACAACCTGCTGGAGACTGACGTGAGGACTGATTTATTACTGTGCAGTGCGTGCTGTTAGTGTCAGTCCTCTGGGACATCATTTTAATCCTGATCCTCTGTGCAGTCCATCTTTAAACCAAAAAGGGGAACTAAATCGAAAAGTCGGCAATAAACAGCTTCTGATGGGTGAAAGCTAGTCATGCTTAACACAGAATTTGTTAAGTGTTCTATTTACCAACACAGTGAAAATAGAACATTTACATACCTCAGTCTAAAAATACAGAACTGCTTGCAGCAATATAAAACTCAAATGAATGATTTCAGAGGTTAACTGATGCACATTGCCACCGCCATCTCTTGTTTAACGTTTAACCAGTTTTCTGTCCAGTTGTCGAGCTACACTGAGCTTCACCTTTGCTGCTATTAAACACACACCCACTGGACAAACACACGTCAATAGTTACACCTATAAAGATGTTTAGCCGACACTCACACTGGAGACAAACATGTCTCTTAATGGCTGCAATTCACGTTTATTCACTATTTGGGTTTAGGAATTATTAGTCGTTTGCCCTGTACATGTAGGTGAGGAGATACAGGAGAACAACACAGCTTAGAGCATGTATCTGAATGTAGGTCTAAATGTATCTGTGATTTTGGTTGTTATAACAGCACAACAGTTCAGGGTTTAGTTTGAATATTAAGCTGGTTGACTTTGATTATGACCAGTGCTGCCAGGAGGAAGCTGGCGTGTTCCATATTTCCTGTTATTTCTCTACTTCCAGCCTCTTTATATGCTGTTCCCTATTACTTTTTAAATACTATGTAACTGTAAATTTGAGCATGAAAGATCATTAAAGACATTGGAAATATTAGTTTGACAAATTAATCTAAACCCCCAGTCTTTTTACTAGCATGAGAGTTAAGATTATTTTGTCAAAGAAATAAATGTATCATGTATCTCAAAAGTGCAGTACATGCCTTTTATGACCTGTTTTATTTGTAACCCAGAATAACAGTTTATCCATTAAAATGCAAAATACAGTAACTTAAGCAAAGTGACACTGGTTATCTTGTGTATGTGATGTATTGTGTGTATGTGTGTGTGCGTGTTTAGATAGAGCAGGTGAGCCAGCTCTCGTCCCTGGTGGAGTCCCAGCTGCAGTATCACAGACAGGCTGTGCAGGTGCTGGAGGAGCTTTCTGACAAACTTAAAGACAGGTGCAGTAATGAAACCTGACACGCACAAATACCAACATACTGTTCAGTGCATCTCAATGTGCAGCTTTATGCTTAGAGCTGCTTAAAGTCATCTTTTTGGAGGTTTGGAAATGAAAAAAACTTAAATCACCTTGTCTTTATGAACAGGATGAATGATGCTCAGAATCGACCAAGACGTGAATACACACCTAAACCCAAACCTATCTTTGACTTCGGAGAAGACAACCATTCGAATGGCGGCTACTCGACCTCAATGGCCCCTCCACCTTCACGCAACTCAGGTAAGAAACAGCTGATTTGCAGGGCGTTAGTAAGGATTTAAATATTTTAATTCTACCACAAACATTTGAGTAAATACATTTTAGCTACCGTATTTTCCGCACTATAGGGCGCACTGGATTATAAGGCGCACTGTCAATGAATGGTCTATTTTCGATCTTTTTTCATATATAAGGCGCACCGGACTATAAGGCGCATTAAGCGAAACAAAACAGTCAGTCAGTCAAACTTCCTCCACTTCCGTACCATTGATTCATTAATGTTGAATTCTCTCGCAGCTGCTCTATTCCCATGTTCTACTGCGTGACTGACAGCCTTGAGTTTGAAGTCTGCGTCGTAAGCGTGTCTCTTGACAGGAGCCATGTTGGTCCTTATCCACACACACTGTAATATTATGGTGAAGCACAGTATGTATTACTCCGCGACGCTCCTGACTACGGTGGCCGTGATGCTGCTGCGGTGCGGCTTTGTAGTTTACCAAAGTCGTACTAAAACATTTTGACAGAGCGCCGTGTACCACACAAAACCGCTTCGAGGTCAGTAAACACAACCAGAATTAATCCATATATAAGGCGCTCCGGATTATAAGGCGCACTGTCGTTTTTTGAGAAAATTAAAGGCTTTTAAGTGCGCCTTATAGTGCGGAAAATACGGTAACTATTAGTGGCAAAATGATGTAGTGGTTGACTGTTCTGTTTGCACCAGAAAACAGATGTTTTTTGACAAACAAAGCCGATAACAAACTCGTACTGAGGCGTGATTTTGTTTTTAACTACATCCCTCTCAAAGAGCTACAATAACAGAGTTACAACAGCAATAAAACATCCAGCTGTTTCTACACACAGAAGATAGACTAGACTAACGTAGCATGCCTGCATAGAACACATTCCTCAGAAGTCTGACAGAAACTAAACTGGAAAAATACGTCTCTGCATTGCCAGAATAATTGCTCAAGACCTGCAATCAATCAGAGTCATTAAGCACAAATATGTGAAACAAATTGTCTCTTTTTCTGTGTTCTTATTGAGGCTGGGTAAACTGTGACTCACACTGAATGTTTGACTCTCGATTGGACTCAGTTGTTTTCCATGAAAAAATGGACGTGTGTGTGACGTGTGTGTGTGTGTGTGTGTGTGTGTGTGTGTGTGTGTGTGTGTGTGTGTGTGTGTGTGTGTGAGTGTGAGTGTATGTCCTGCCCTGTCATCTGGCTGGCATTTCTCCAACTGACCTTGTTCCTCTTTCCCTGTGATATCATCAGAGCCGCTTTTTCACTTGGCCACATTGTCCTTTCGGAAACCCAGATTGTGTGAGTCACAGATTGTGTGGGCCATTTCTTTTTTTTTTTTTTTTTTTTCTCGTTTTTTTTCCTTCTCGTCGCAATTCTTGTGGTGGTGAAATGGTCCAGTGTGCTTGCACAGCTTCTGGTGTGAAATGTAGGAAGTAGGATACAAGTGGCTTCTCACAGGTTTGACAAATACTTGGTGGTTTAAGGTGCACGTAGACTTTAACGGCATGTCTGTGGTTTTGTAAGAGAACAACATCCTGAAGTCAAGTTTACTGCAGTATGACTAACTAAAACTTGTTAACACCTCTTCAACCACTGACTTGGTCTATAATTGATTTAAACGGCTATTTAACATCCTAAAAGAACAGTCAGGATCTAATTTATTCAAGGAGCAATTGTAAAAAAACTTCCAAACTACACCTTTTGTTTGCAAAATGCTATATTAATAAATATCAATGTTGTTATTATTATTATTATTATTATTATTATTATTAAGTCAATAAGTTATGAGGGCAGTGCTTTGGTCAATGGCAGGAGTATTAATTAACATGCAATAATAATTAAATAAAGAATTATAATTAGTTATACTTTATTATATGTATTTGTATTTCTGTTGGTATCAGAATCAGTATTATTGTTCTCAAGGGTTATAATACAGTCATCCGTAAGCTGTTTGTATGAATCTTGCATAATAAGCGGAGCATCATGTGTCATCTGTGTTTTTGTGTGCCCATGCCAAAACTAATTATTTTCAACCCACTAACTCAAAGAATTTTCAGAGCAGGGCTTCAGCTATAGATAATTGTAGTAATCAGGTATTACTACATGTATTGCTGAAGAAAAAGCTCTACACAACCACTGTACACTCGGCACCAAACTGCAGACAGAATGAGTAATTAATTGCCTCATAACTGCTGTAAGCAACAAGTTTGCCAGTTTATAGTAGCAACATCAATATTTGCACATAAATACATTTATTCATCTCTGTTTTGATCATTATAACTGGTTATTGTAGGGGGAAGAAAACATAAATAATTAAAAATGCCATTATTTTAGAAGCAACTAAATCAACATCACAAGCCCTGATGGGGAAAGTGAGCCATATTAGTTTACAAGCTAATTACCAGATTTTCTCTGTTTATCAAACATCATTGGATTTCTTTCAAAAGGGAACATACATCTGCTGCTGTAAATTGATACAGAGAGTGAGTGACTCTCCCCATCTCTAGTCCGCCCACCAGTCTGCGGGGTGAACGTGAGACAATGAGAAAACTGTTTGGAGACAAAAAGGCCTAGCTTGTCTTGTGTGTGGAGCGCCACTCTCCTCTGCTGATCTCTGTGAGGTCACAGAGAAAAGGGATAGTTGGAGGAAACGATGGATAGAGAGGACAGTCTTACATAAACCTGGTGTCATAGGAATGTTGTTGTTTCACCTTGTCAGCATGTTTGAGCTTGCTTGCAATGATGTGTTGAGGTTGATCTGACTGCAACACATGCTAATGTTAGACTAACTTATACAAACAGTATGAATTACAGTTTACACTAAACTTCATGCGTAAGGTGTGCAGTGTGACTACTTTATTTCAATTTTTGTGTGTCAGAGAGCATCTTGATATTTTGCGTTTCCCTAATTTTTGCCTACATCTTCCTCATTCTTTCTGTCCTGACTTGTGTTTTCCTCAGCCCCGGAGCAGCCGTGCTGTAAGGCGCTGTACGACTTTGAGCCGGAGAACGAGGGAGAGCTGGGCTTCCGCGAGGGCGACATCATCACCCTGACCAATCAGATCGACGAGAACTGGTACGAGGGCATGCTGAACAGCCAGTCAGGATTCTTCCCTCTCAACTACGTCGAGGTCCTTGTTCCGTTGCCACACTAATGTTTATAAGGAGAGCCAAGGAGGAGACTGATGGAGAGGAGGAAGGAGAGAGCAAGTAGAGTTAGTAGAGAGGGAGGAAAGCGAAGTCAAGGGCTGGTCCGCAGAATATTCATTTTCACCTTCAGCTCCGACGTCACCATCGCAGACGAGCACTTTTTGTTTCTGGAGAAGGAAGTCCAGACCAGAATATCAACCTGTTTCCAACTAAAGGTAAAAAGAATCTAAGATGGACACAAAATGTCGGAAACATTTCCTGAGGACTAACTGTTGACACATTTACAAGCAATATTTGTCTTTAATTGCAAATTACTGATATCGTTAATATAATTTGTATGAAATCTGGTGATTATGATGGCGTGCCACATTTCATATAATCCGTTCTGTATGAGCTGCAGTCTGTTTAAAACTCAGGTTGGTCACCAGTCTGTTGTTTTCGAAATGAAGAGGCCAACTCAAACCTCACGGTAAACACCATGTGTAACTTCACTGACTATTATCCTCATTTCAAAACTGAAACCGTTGTTTTTGCCCCTTAAGGACGACAGCTCGTCTCTTGATGCCACCTGCTGGAGAGACTGAGAACTACTTTTACCTAAACTTGAAACTGCACACAACTAGAGATGTAGTTTAACTAGTTTTATCTAAAATGGAAAAAATACTGCATCCATATTTTTTATAAGAAACAAGATGAAATTAGCCCCAGATTTAGACCATTTTCAGGTTTGGGCCTATTTGTAATGCTCTTTTTTAAAGATTAATGTCTAAACAGTGCTGATAGCTTCAGAAGACAACAGGCCTGATACAGCGGTGTCCTTTCATTCTTTCAGTATTTGAGTTACGTTTGTCTCAACCTACTACAGTAGTTCTTAAAAGTAGAACTGCTTACTGAATATGTGAGAGACGTTGTAAATGCACCTTGGTCCTCAAATGAGATTGACGCGTGTGTGTGACAGACCTACTCCACCATTACACACAAAAACCCCAAAGTTAAATGCAGAAGTTGCACCTTTTTGTCACTCAAGGGAGGCGTGTGTTTGTTGTCTAGACATGCAGAATGATTAGTTGTTTAGCGGTTGTCTGCTAGTCTGTTCAATAGAGGAGACAGAGCCAAAAAGTCTTTATAAAAATGCAATAGAAACATATCGCTGTTTGCTAAACTGCTAAGTATTCTGTAACATAGCCATATATTCATTTAGTTTGAGGCCTGTTTGTCTTAGCATGTTCAGTTTTCCTCTGTTTGGTCTTTTGACCCGTTTTTAGGCGCCTGTTAACTCTGTGCGGTGCCCGATTTAGATGACGCTGCTGGTCAGCCTTTCACATTCATCACTTAAGTGTCCCACTATTTCTGTTTGCCCTTGTGTCTTTTGACAATGTGAAACTGCTCTGTGCTTTGAAACTTATTCTGACCCTGTGATTTTTGATTCTTCACAATGGCTCCGATTCGATTTATCTGTTAGTACGTTGGGCTGATGTAAACAGGTGTTGTTCCTGTTAAGGTAATCTATAAAGACAAGGCTGGTTTCTTGTTCTGGATTTTAACCACAGCCCACAGCAGCGGGTGGAGTCTAAACAAACATACACTGTACAGTATGAGGGAAAGACCTGGAGTGAAAGGGAAAACATCAAGGGAAAAATAACTAAGCTTGTGTCCATTTTGACTAATTTGGAGAACTTTTGTCGCCAAACATGTATTCTTACCAAACGTGTATCGTCGGTCCAGCTGATTTTGAAATTGTCTGGGAGGGAAAAAAAAGTTTTTAATTGTGAATGACAAATGTGTTCACTTTTTCTAGTATCTGTCTGCAAAATGCCCCCTCTTATTATCTGTTTGTTCCATCACTCCACGCTGCCAAACACTTCCCCCACTTCTGGGTTTGGTCCTTGTCTGATATGTTTACATCTCTGATTACTTACTACATTTCAATACTTGTATCAAGTTCAGGGCAAAGTTAAAGGACTGTAGGAGGTGCTGTCTGGATCACAATGCTATCAAATAAAGACTTTGATAGCTTTGTTTTAGTGCCTTTGGGGGGGGAAAAAAAAAAAAGGAGGGAGGGAGGGAAAAAGTACCGAAACTAATCCAGCAACCAAAACCTAACCTAGCTACTTAAGAATATGGTCATACAATTTCTTTTCTGCTTTTGGTTTATATTTCTAGCCGTTGGCACTTTTTCCTGTGTAAAGATGAAATGCATGATGTGTGCACATTTCTGCACAGTTCTGACACTACAGGCAGTTTCCTGGACATGTGTTGTTTAGACTAATGTGAGGTTTATCAGCAGACCACCAGCGAGAACTCATTTTTGTGTAGATTTTAATCCATGTTTGGAAAAACATGTCCCACTGATTTCTTTTTTTAAAAGGGCTATGTATTTGTTTAATCAGTCTTAAATGCTTTTTTGAACAGCATTAAATCATTCTGGCTCTCTATAGTATTATTTTTTATATACAAGACCTTAAAACATTTAAATTAATCTTTGCATGTAGTCCTATATTACACCTTGTAAATGTATGTCTTTTAGATTTAAGTTGCCTTTCTATGTTTGGTATGAGTACAGAATTTAACCGCAATATTTTGTCTTTTATTATCAAAGTATTTGTACATGCTTCTTCTTGTCCAGTCCCCGCCCCCCTTCTTACAATAAAAAGAAAAGAAAGATATGTTATTGTTGCATTATCATTGGCGAGGTCTTCTGACATCATTATGGTTGGCTTTGAATATTTGGGAACATTTGAATTGAGTACAAACAGTTGTGTTTAAATAGTTCCAGTGTGTATATTTTAATGCTTTGTGGATCATCAGCAGGCTTAAGGCATTGCTCTGTCATCATACATGTACATCACACAATCCACAGTTCGTAATAAATACAGTACGGGTAAAGAGGAAGCAAATATCTGTCCTAACCAACAGGACTCGCGTCTCACATAACCTGACAGGGAGACAGTAGAGGGTCACATTCACAGCACACACACACACACACACACACACACACACACACACACACACACACACACACACACACACACACACACACACACACACACACACAGGTTCATTTAAAAAAAACAAATACAATTTGCTTGGCACAATGATATTACTTGCACCACATTGTAACCATCCAATTTCACTTGAGGAACACATTCACAAAACGTATTGCAGAGTACAGTTCAGGTCAAACCAAGACACACTTGCATACTTTAGCTATTGTAGTATATTATTCACTACTCATTTTCACTTCCCCCCGCCCCACCAACTACTGCTCCATTGGTGTAGTCTATAAAGGCATTACAACACATTAAAAGTATACATTGTACACATATCTGCTCAGAGTACAGGATACTGGCACAGATAGGCACATAGGTCCAACAGGGAAGAGGCCAATCAGGCAGGTTGATTTCTGGTCCATGAAATGCTTCTGAAAAATGTTGGTAGTGTGTTTTTCTGATCTGGTCCTGTTTAGTTGTGAGTATCATTTGTATATTTCTCTTAAACTCACGATAACGCTGTATCAAAATGACTCAAGCATGAGAGAATTCAAGGCATCTATATGTTTTTCAAGCAGGTTTTTTTTTATGGTACATCCGTCACTCCAGTCCTGTCATCTCTGCACAAAAGTTTTTTCTTTGAAATGGAACGACTTGCGATGGAGAGCTGCCCACATGCACAGCAGATCCCCTCAGTGTGTGCAGCTCAGCTGACTGTAGACATGCTCCAAGATCTGAGAGTAGGCCTGATCTTTGGGAGCGTGGCAACTCAGAGAGCCCTGAAGAAGAAGAAGAGGAAGAAGAAGAAGAAGAAGAAAAGTTGTACAAGTGAGGTCAGATGGCTCACAACGCAGGAGGCTGTATGAAGTCCTGAATGAGTGCCAGGATCATCGTCACTTGCTATCTGTCCAGGTAAAAAACATTTTTGTGATTTAATGTCTTCTGTTAATCCCCCTACCTTGATTTTGTCCAACATGGTCGTATCAGGACACCAATACTGGCTGAACTGGACGATGTCGGGAGCTGTCCTGTAGTAGTCAACCAGCAGCATCTGTGGTGGAAATAAACACCATTTATAGTGATTTACAGTATATTTAAAAAAAGGCACTACACAAATTTTTGTAAATTTTTTTTTAAAGTATCCGCACCATCTCATTAAGAACATCACTGGTGAGAAAGTTGTCCTGTACGTAGGTGACCTCGACAGCCACCGGGATACCGTGGTCGTTAGGCCGTTGCTGCAGGAAGGCACATGATCCATAAGTTAAGAAGAAGCTTGAGCACAAGAGTCTAAATTAACAGTATCAGAAAAAAGACTAAACTAAGTAAGAAAGCTATGAAACCATAAGGTGAGTAGTCCTCACCTCTGGCGGTGGTACGACCCAGAATGGGGTTATTGTTGAAGCCACGCCCTGATTGCCGTGATAATACGGCCCTGAAAGAGGAAAGAAAAGTTGAAAGCTTAGAGGCCTGATGGTCAGAGAGTTTGATGAGACAACAACAGTTCATGATAATGATGATGTCTTTATAACGCCATGGCAAATATTGGATGTTGTTGCTGATTCAGTCTCCACATAAATGTCCCTTTAAGGCGTTTATTACAATATGGCTACAATCATTGTGGAGCAGTTTCTGAGGGATGTTATTCTTCTTGTATTCATTACTCTCTTTTTCCCCCTTGTTTTCTTGCAAAACAATTGTCCAGTAAAAACATTTTAATCGTTATCAACAATTCTTTAGGTTGTGCAACTTGTGGGTTACTGTGTCTGACAAACACTTATTGAAACTACTATGCAAATCCTCTGTGTCTCCTGCTTTGTAATATATGTAGTATTGTTTCTGCAATACTGTTCAATTCTGTTTTATTCCCTTGCATGGTATCAACAAAGTGACAGTGTTCTCTAATTGTTTTCACAGCTCCCTCTGGAAGAGATATTCACAAAGAATTTCCCTTTTTCTATCACATCAGTTTAGTCCCACACTGTGTGTAAAGGCAGGCACGTACCACAGATGATGCCCAGACAGGGCTGGAAGCCGTTGTTTGAACCCTGCAGCCTCAGCTGATGGTCCATCTGAGAGTCGATGTCCTGCAGCGACGGCAGGGCGGGACCTCTCGGGTGACTGTGGTACCAGCCCACCAACGACAGCCCACGCATGAACAGGTTCTGACAGATCTGGAGCAGAGTCCACAGGATAGACGCTGATTAGAAAGAAAAAAGACTACCTCTGCTTTAATGTTGTTTCACTGGAGTAAAAATGATTAAGTCTAGAAGTAGAGGAAGCTCAGTAATAACCGGATAGTTTCTAATTCTAAAACCCTAAATTGTACTTTGCAGCCGAATTTTGTTCCAGTTTGGCTTTTAACTGCAAAGTTTCAAATTTGCATATTCTGTTAACTGATCCACTTTTATATATTAAAATAAATTGTATAAATAGCAGATCTAAAGAACACACTACTTTGAGGTTTTATATTAAAGGCACAGTGTGTAGAATTTGGCAGCATCTAGGTTTGAGGTTGCGGATCACAACCAACTCAAACAACCAACAGCAGCCGACGTGAAAAACGCAAATTGCCCTTTCTAGATCCAGCGTTTGGTTTGTCCATTCTGGGCTACTGTAGATGTACATGTCAGCCTTCTCCGGGAAGAGACCTTCTCAACATGTAGATATAAACAACAAATTCTTAGGTATTTTTACCCAAAAGAAAACAAACTTATCAATATTGTATTACATTTCTGTCAGAAGATCCCCCTAAATGTTACACACTGTACCTTTTAAGGTCTTTATTCCAGGACAGTTTGGTCAGTGCTGGTAATCTAAAATTACTTTTGTAAAGCTGGAACTTTAAACAGATAAACAGAAACAAACTAGTATTCAAACCTAATTTAAGAGCAGTAAAACAAAAATCTTAAATTCAAGAGTCGGTTATTTTTTTGTTTCTGGCTTTAGGGAAAGACGGATGCATGTTGACAAGTGCCGGCTGCTGAACTGTCCGGCTGCACAGAGGGACCTTGTGAATTTAAAAAATGGGTGTCATTCACCTTCATCCTTTCTGACGCATACATGCTGTTAGTGCAGACTACTGATTCACTGTGAGTTGTTTCAGTGTGTTACCTCTTCCTCAACAGCAGAAGCAGAGTCTCTGTCTGCCAGTCTGGTCCGACAGGGGAAAGCCCTTAAGACTGTCAGCACTGAAATACATCGACCGCCCAGAGAGAGAGAAAGACGCCGGGGTTAAAAATGGCCTCAGCTTATCCTTGTGTATATATCTTTCAGCTACTTTCTTATCTTGCTCACGTTGTGTATTTGTATCCCATCGTCCTCCGAGGTATCCCACCACCTCACTGGTTGTCAGGTGACAGTGGAAGTCCTGATGAAGATAAAGAAGCATGAAACTCGGTCTATGACTGTTTGTTATCACTTAATTACCCTGTTTTAGATATGGTTGTTACGTACCATTAGCAGCAGTACATTACTGGACACGGCTACATTGAAAGGCTGGAATCTGTTGATGGCTGAGAAGGCTGACAGCTCCACCAGTGTGTGTGGATCTCTGAGGGATAACAGTTTGAGTCTATCACACTTGTGTTCACATAAAGTTACAGTGATCTTTCAGAATAAAAGTCAGTACCTGGCAGCATCTCTGGTTCCCAAGGTGCAATATCTGACAGGAATTCTCTCTCGGTCGGTTCTCCGTGAAACCATCAGGTCTGAAACAGTTAAGATGGACATTCGTTTCACAGTTTGTTGACACAAAAAAATATAAATACTTGGATAAGGACAGAATTACTACCATTTAATCCAGGTTTGTTGTTCTTGTTCTTCTCATCTGCCTGCACAGCTGTTTTCCCTTCCTCTTCATCCTCATCATCGTCCTCCTCACTCACCAGGCTCTGGCATCACCAGGAATAAACACAGCGTTTGACATTGGATAGTGTAGATACAGTGATAAAGACAGTACAACAAAATAAGACATTATGTGAATTTTTTTCTTGTAACTTGAGTTTTTTCTCCCTAAAACAAGTGAAAACAACAAGAATATTTCCTGAATATTTTATGTTTCCTTGTTTCAAGTATTCTCTAAAATGAAGCTAAATTGATTTTATTCTATAATCAAGCGCAGTAACCTCTTATTTCTTGAAACATCCTTTATTATAATTGGAAACACTCACTCATTTTTTTATAGGAATTATTTAGAGACAGAAATTACTTGATTACATGAAGAGAAAAGAAATGTCTGCTTTATTCCTGATCCAGCACTGCATCCTTCCCCTCTTCACGCCTCAAAAAATACTTTCAAATGAAACAGTCTGAGAAGTCGACCCGCTCACAGTTTGATGACCATACTGAGGCCTTAACCTGTGATGAGGAGACTGTTTTTTACATTTACAAAGTAATTACTCTTTTGCCTCTTACCAGTTTCATTGTCCTTCTTTCACAAACAATAGTCCAGTCTCCGTACTGAACCGTGAACTCAGAGTACAACTTTATGCTCTGGTAAAATCTTCAACCTCAGTCCTGTTTTATACTGAAGAGTTTAAAGGCTTCATGTTATTTGGGCTTCAGCATTCGTTCCTTGAAACTGAAACAACTATGTTTTTTTGGCGCTAAACCGCATGAAAAAGTAGTTTGAAAGCAGCTTTTGGTCTCTACATTATTAAAGTCAAATTGGGATGTTTGACCTCGACACACTTCACAACTTCATAATACTCATGATAGTATTTTTGCCTCATTTTAGGCTATTAACTGACCGCAGTAAGAAAAATAAAAAGTACTGTTCTGCTCTCACCATGTCTGCGCTGGGTTGGTACTTGTGCAGCCAGGTGGTTTTGTACTGGACCAGCTTCTGACCCCGGTAGCGCACGGATGCCCAGCCACAGCCGGACTTCTTGGCTGGGTTGACCAGACGCTTGCAGTGTGTTGCCCAGGCGCTTGGAGAGTTGAAGATCTGGCCCGTCTCCACCCACCTGATTTTCCCATCATTCAACAGATCTCCTACAAAGTTCTTACCCTAAAGGGAGCAGAGCGTAAAGACATTTTTTTTAAACCAAACAAACAAGACATATCTGCTGGTCTGCTTCTTTTAAAAGTGTGTTTCATTGCCAGTGAATCATGTCAGGTTACATGAATAACAAGTGCAACCTCACATGACACACCACCTGCATAAATAATGAATAACAACAGTCCTACTGCACCCAGCTGTGATGTGTGTTATTACCAGGTAGTGGATTGCCAGCACGCCGTCCCCCGGCTCCACCAGGCCGTCCTTGAGCAGCACTCTCAGTGTGATGCCCCTCCGGGTCAGCAGGGAGCCCCGGCCCGAGCTGGAACGCAGGTCTGCCTCCTCTCCTCCACTCAGCTCCTCCTCATCCTCCTCTGCTCCATCTTCCACCACCTGTGGAGAGCTGGGTGGCTCTGAGCCTGAGAACACACACACATGCACATAAACATCGATGGATCCTAATGTCCTCGGGTCTGCTGGAGTGGTATGTGGGTGTCATGCTGATGTCAAAAATCCATAACCAGTGGCATGTTATGATGCATGTTCATAATGTTTCCTCATCAAACAGCCTTTTCATATAAAACTCATATCACTCATAGGCTTCATAATGAGCCACAGCACCTGGCTGCCAGTTCAGCATCTGTACATCTGTTCATCAATGCCACATCAGGAACAAAGCCAATGCAAATGGCCATTATTCTAATTATAATGACTTTATAATGAAAGCTCCACCAACATGGCAGCCAGCACCATTCATAATTGCAGTATGCGAAAAATGATAGCAGCCATATCATATCATGGTTAAAGAACCTCAAGGGGCCAAAACATCTCAAATCTAAATTGGCATTTCATTAATTACGGCTACAGCTATGCGGTTGGCCTTTTGTTTCCACCTCCCATTAGGGCATGGCTCTCTCTCCGCTAGAGGAGGCCTGTCCCTCCCTCCCTCCCTCTCTCTTAATTTCTCTCAGAATTACAATTAAACCCTTCTCTCTTTATTCTCACCCATGTCTCTGAAAGCGACGGTGAGCGCCTTTTAAATTCTCCCCCAAAAAAAAAAAGAAAAGCTGCTCCTTTTTTCCGGGCTGTGCGCTGGCGCCTGAGCTCCGGGCAGATTTCCACAGATACGCACTCCGCCACACTAGCTCCGGCTATTATTCAAAAACATAAAATGAAGGCGTCTGTGGCTCTGCAGTGTAGTTTCCTTGTTGTGTTGCTTTAATGTCAGTTCCCCTCCCCTTTCTTTCTCCCTCTCTCTCTCTCTCTCTCTCTCCCCCCCCCCCCCGTCCTTGTCACTCTCCCTGTGTTCATGTGAGCGGCAGCCTGGCGCGCCATGGCCGGTCTTTATCTGCCATTATCCACACATTCACACACATTCACACTGTCATTAATGATGTCAAATAATGCTGGTAAATGTCTTTAATGTTAATATAAAAAAAAAAAAATTAGAAACAATGTATCGTTTTTCTTCCGGAAAGATGAAGTGTCGCCCCGTGTGCGAGCGAGAGCCAAACGCTATTTTGGCATTAATGCAGATATTAAAAGTGCGTCCTGGAGATTACAGTGTCTGTATATGTAAGAAACACCGCACCACAGCCGAGCCTGGTCATTCGTGTGGTGTTATAATACGACATTACCCGGTACTTTACTATGTTATACTGTGTTTTTTTCTCTCTCTTCACTACACCGAGATGTTCCTTCTTTTATCTCCGGAAAAGAAGCTCATTATACCGGGAAGCAGCCTGCGGAGGGCAGCAAACCTCCAGCAGTGTTTCTTAACTGGGTTAAATTTCTGTTTCTTCCTCCTGGTGGTAATACAGGCCTGTGTTCACACAACAGGAAACTACCACATGTGTTGTTTTTTTTCCTCCAAAATTAGGCCTAATGTTACCCTGTAATGTGGTTAATGTGATGGAAAATAAGTACACTCATTTACTAGTAGTACTAATTGGATGTACTTCTACATGATGTACTTTTTCTACTTCAGTAGCCTACATTTCAGATAGGCTATGCCATACCGGTTTATTTTTGACAGTATGATAATAATCCCATTGAATGCGTTTTATAATTAAATATGTAACATGGCTGGATTGACCTGGGGAAAACATTACATTACATTACAGTCATTTAGCAGACGCTTTTATCCAAAGCGACTTACAATCAGTAGTATATTACATATCATTCACCCATTCACACACTGATGACAGGCTACCATGCAAGGTGCCACCATCAGACTCTAACTAACATTCATGCAACATCCAGTCCACACCGATGGCAAGCCTTCGGGAGCAACTTGGGGTTAAGTGTCTTGCCCAAGGACACATCGACTGCCACCGACCCTCTGATTGGAGAACTACCTTGCTCTCCACTACGCCACAGCCGACCCTTGTTGATGTAATATTCTTTCAATACTTGCCACAATATGGTATTGAAAGTTGCATCCTGTGTCACTAATATTTGTTCCTTCTAAACGTACAAAGAACAACCCTGGATTTGTGCACTTTGTCAGTTAAAAAGTGAAGAGTTTAGATGCAATGTGACTGCCAGAAGATGGAGACGTTTTTCTTTTAAATAAGTCAGGAAGCCAATAATATGACAAACATTTCTCTTAAATGGGCGCTTCTGTATAATGAATACTTTTACTTCTTGTACTATAAGTATATTTTGATGCTTATACTTTTATATTTTTTCTTCAGTATAATTCTGAATTCAGGACTTTTACTTATTGCACACTATTTCTGGCCTGTGGTATTGCTACTTCTACTTAAGTAAAAGATCTAAGCACTTCTTCCACGTCTACTATCTAACACTTGTATTATCTTTAAGACAAACTATTGTTGCTCATCAGTGACCAGATAATTGTGAATCAATACGTGAAGCTCCTGTGCTAAAAGTGAATGCTTGATGATTGCTATAATCATGCTTCATCACTGTATTTAACCAGTTAATTTATTATTTCCAGTCAACTTGACTTAAGCTTGTCTGTCTTAGTTTAATGTTAAGCACATAATTGCATCCTGAGGTTTATTGCTTATTTCATTGTATAGTTAGTGTAGACCCATTAGGTGTTTTATTAATTTCTAGTCTTACTGGAGTGGGATGTTTGGCTTATTTTGTGTCTGTGACCTATGACCCTGTCAGTATTCTTTACCATCATGAAGATGGCCAATGTTGGGCTATATGGGATGGAACTCCTACTGTAGGCCATGTTGAATAAACAAAAGGGTTTAAACCTTCATGCATTCTTTGACATTCAGGGGTTCAAGGTTGTCCAGTTGTACAAATTAGAATATCTCTTAGTGTCTCAATTTCTTTGTGAAAGTCAAGTTTTGATGGAACTTAATGTAGCATTCTTCTAAATTATTATTAATATAACATGTTAGGTTATCAAAAACAACAACACTCATCCCTACATTTCTCCTCTCCCAATTTTTTTAGCATCACTGCAACCTTCAGTGTTTCCAGGCTGTCATGTCGCACAGATTAGAAGACATTGGAGGTTCTCAATTTCTTGAGATATGTTTCTGTTGGGTAGATGGTTCTGGCATGATTTTTGTGTTTAGAACAGAAGACATGAAAGCTCAAATGAGTTTCGGGGCCAGTACCTTTAATAACATACATTTCTTTTAAGAAAACATTCACTTTTTTTTTATTATTCATAACTCATGATAATATATGTCATGTTGCAGAATTACATTGTTTATCTTATTTTCAAAAGGATATATCAAAACAAAATGTAACTGTAAAAATTACAAAAAATATATATATTTGTCATCGTTTTTCTGAAAAATGTGAAATTTACTCAAAGTTGTGTTTAATTTGACAGTATACTGCATGTAAATGCATATCTTGACTTTACCCCTTCTTTATTGATGTGGTCAAACGTTAGTTATATGATATGTGTGAGCTTGGTGAAAAACACTTTTTATTGTTTAAGTCTTAAAGGATATTCATGAGTATAAGTCATCCTTGTCCTTGTTTTTTTTTCCCTTTAGAGCCCAGAGGTGTAGTAAGGACGAACTACTACCATGTAGGAGAACAGCTTTGATGGGCATGAATACATTTGTTTTTCGCTGCTTGGAATAAATGTAACATTCTGAGCATTAAATTCCTCAGTGTGGATCACGTAGCTTCCTTCGCATATAACAACAAGCCTATTGCTGTGACGAATGCGTTCGAAATCTATGTTATTTTCCTGCACCTTCAAACTTACAGCTGGCAAAGAAGGACAAGTGCCATATTCACTTATACAATCTGCCTCACTGATGTATACCCTTGCTTTCCAGGTCATTTTGCTAAAAGTAAAATAGGCACTGTTATGAACTGGTGTTTCGAATAGAGACTGCAGATTATTGTAAGGTTTGAAGGTGACGCTCCACGGCGTGCCAGTGTAAATCCTGGGTGTGTAGACATTTTGTCCTTCATTGAGCAATGTCACGTATCTGAGAGCATTAAACTGAAACCCCTGGAACTTACTGGCCTGGTACTGTGAGCCGTCAAGTGTGTACAAGTCGTCAACTGGTATCATTGGAAAACGGATGAGCTTCAGGAGGCTCTCAGGAATAGTCTTGTTCTCTTGGGCATCCGCCCATCTCTCCAGTCCGTTCAGGATGACAGTTTCATTTTTCACCACAAGGTCTGAGCGAGACAGAAGAGATTTGACCAGATCAAATGTAAGATCTGTCCAGACTGAGGAATGGATCAGGGCCTCACAGTTCCACGCAAGGTAGCGAAGACAAACTTCCTGTAGCGCCTCATCATCTGAATCAACAAGGAAAGAGATCTGAGTCTGGAAAGTGTGATCCTCCGGAAGAAACACTCTGAAAAGATCTGCAGTGTCATTCTGAACTTCTGTCATTCCCCAGTCGTATGCCATTTTGATAAAGCATTGGGTAGAAGATCTTGTGAGTTCGATCTTTCTTGTGTACAAGTATCTGAAATTGAAACATTTTCATTAGCACGGTTCAGCTAATACTTATTCAGTGCATACAATTAGACAGCAAGTGATGGAAAAATAAGCTGTGAGTTGTACAGGTTTACATGACAGTGCAGGTGGCAGTTTAAAAGTCACAAGTTCGCTTTTACCTGACAAAGTTGTTGGCGTGCTGACTGCAGTTAGAGGTGGCCTCAATTCTGAGGCTGCTGAAGTCTGGCTGTGACCTTTTGAGGAATGAGAGGATGATGC
Organism: Anoplopoma fimbria; assembly: GCF_027596085.1. Taxonomy (NCBI): domain Eukaryota; kingdom Metazoa; phylum Chordata; class Actinopteri; order Perciformes; family Anoplopomatidae; genus Anoplopoma; species Anoplopoma fimbria. The sequence continues at coordinate 21,478,724 of NC_072456.1, read as the reverse complement.
TGTGAGCACAGATTGTCTCCAAAGTGTAGTTTTGCTCCACCACTGTAATGTTCAAGTCACAGCCCCGTCCACTGTCAAACAGTTCCCCTAGCTGAGTAGAGAGGCTTCTTTTGTGGTCCAATTCGTACCGTTGGCTTATATTCTTTCTTGGGAGTTGTTCTGGCTCTAATAGAGATCAATATTTGCACAGTGATTGGTTTTGTTGTGAAGAGAACATGGCTTCTATCTATTTGTCCTTTATTTCTCCATGGAAGACTCACACTTCATGCTCACACATCAGTTGCCTTACCACTTATGCATGTGACCCCAGCATCTTCACCATGGTTACAGTTATGTTTCCCCCACCGAGAAAAAGTACACTTGACCAGGCTCATCTCTGCTCCAATACATCTTACGTCATCCATCCAGATTGTGCCAGTCCCTTAAGAAAAAATACCCACAGTAAAAACAGAGTTAAACAGCTATAAATGACAGGTTACAGGTTTTCATCTGCAGTGTTTGTCAGATTAAGCTGAATTACCCTCGCCAAACGATGAAGTTCCTGTTGCACCACGGAAATTTAACTGGCGACACACTACATGAGCGTTATTTATGTCCCATTCATCGTCGCACACAGTCCCCCAAACGCTTTCATGAAAGATTTCCACTCGGCCCTCAGAGTTATTTCGACCACCAACCAGCCTCACAGAACCTTCCTCATCACCTAAAGAACAATGTTATGTAATTAGTATATTTTGTTTGGTGATTAAATGGAGACATGCAAACCATGTCTGTTATATATATATATATATACATACATATACATACATATATACTGGGAAGCTTCGGGGAGAAAAGTTATTTTTTGTTCACTGTTTAAATAAGCTCGGCTTAGGCGTAAAAAAAAAGTAAACATATGTTATACAGCTCCACATGATAAGAACAATTTACTCACCAGCAGAAAATCTGACAAAAAGGATGCAGAATAACAAGAAAATATTTTCTCTCATTTTGATTGCAGTGCACTGGGGAAAAAAGGAAAACAAGCAATAGCACCATGTTTCTGTATTCAAGTCAGGATATTTGTTAAAAAGTTATTCTTCTGGTTAAAAATAGAAATGAACTTACCAGAGCTCCTAATGAGGTGAATTGAAGAAAGGCCTATCACTGAAGAAATGAAAAGTCGAACTTATATATCAGTTATTTTCCAGGAATCACCACCCACAAAAGGGGTGTTTTCCCAGGAAAAAAGTTAATTTGTAATCTGTTGGAAGATTTGTCAACAGAAAATATTTATTGATCAGCCCATTGGTTGAAAGAAATAAAGTACATGTACTTTGGTACCACTTGAAGGTACTTCAACTTTACTTACGCTTCGCCATTTGCTACTACTTCATACATTTCCACTACAATTCACAGCCAAATATTGTACTCTTTTGCATTTATTTTCTAACTTTAGTAACTAGCTACTTTGATGATTCAGATGACAAATACAAAATATAATCATAAATAACTTATGGTGTGTTAAATTGGATAAAGATTTTATTTGAAGATGGATTTTATTGATCCCCGGTAAAATTCACAAACTACCCAGCAGTATATATAGTTGAAAAAAAGCCACCTTTACAACTGCATTAAAGCATACATCAATAATACTGAATCAATAATGTCAACTTTAACTTGTAAGAGAGCATTTCTAGGATATTGTATTGCTACTTTAGCTTAAGTAAATATCAGTAAGTTTACTTCTTCCACCACTGCATTTAGCTATAAGATCACTGGAGGGCGAGATAGATATAGCGTATCTATGACGTCATATAGGCTCCTCCTCTTTTACTCCTTACAGAGAAGAAAAAAAAAATGCAGGCTACATTAAAAAAATTGAAATATGTTAAAAAATACTTATTTTGCGTTATGTTTTAGAATACTTAAAAAAAAAAAAGTAAAAAAAAAAAAAAAAAAAAAGTAGTTTAAGTATCCCGATTGTGACGGCGTTGCTAAGCAACCGGTAACTTAACTTGCTGCTACAAACGAAGCTGCAGGACAGGAGCGGACACGATGTCGTCGCAGGCAGACCACGCCACCACCGGCAGAGTGCTCAGCTTTCTCGGAGAATGGGACCGTGGAGACAGGAAGGTCCGCGGCCGCATGTTGAACACCTTCTTGGCTCAAAACGCAGGGAAGACGTTTTATGAGCTGGAGCTGGAGTTTGCTCAGGTCGCCAGCCTCTTTCTGGCTCGACTCACTACCTGGATGAGACTCACGTATCCTTTGTATGGTTCCTGCAGAAGAGCAGAAGGAATATAGAAACTACATCAATATATCTACACATATATATATATATATATATATATATATATATATATATATATATATATATCTATATATCTATATCTATATCTATATATATATATATATATATATATATATATATATATATATATATATATAGAGATATATATATCTATATAGAGATATATCTATATAGAGATATATATATATATATATATATATCTATATATCTATATAGAGATATATATTATATAGATATATATCTATATCCATCTATATAGAGATAATCTCTATATAGATATATATCTATATCCATCTATATATATATATATATATATATAGATATATATCTATATATATAGATATATATATATATATAGATATATCCGCTATATAGATATATATCTATATCTATATATATATATATCTATATAGATATATATATATATAGATATAGATATATATATATATATAGATATATCTATATAGACATAGATATATCTATATATAGATCTATATATATAGATATATATCTATATAGATATATATATATATAGAGATAGATATATATCTATATAGAGATATATCTTTATAGAGATATATATAGATATATATCTATATTTATATATATAGATCAATATATATGTACCAGTCAAAAGTTTGGACACACCTTCTCATTCAATGGTTTTTCTTTCTTTATATATATATTTTTTCTACATTGTAGATTAATATTGAAGACATCCAAACTATGAAGGAATACATATGGAATTATGTGGCAAACAAACAAATGCTCAACAAACCAGAATATGGTTTTTTTTTCTAGATTCTTTTAAGTAGTTTAATGAGAAGGTGTGTCCAAACTTTTGACTGGTACTGTATATATATATATAGATATATATCTATATAGATATCGATATATTATCAATATTTACACATTCTAAACATGCGTATTTAAGTGTATTTATTCTGTACCCTGTGCTTTATGTTCCATACAACATGATGTGAGCTTATGCATATGCACTTCTAGAATGGGCTGGCAAGACTAAACATCAATCATCTTGTTTTAAATATTTTTCTTTTTCATAAATTGGGACTGAAATGGAACCATTTGTAAGTACATTTAAAGTTTCCAGCCCTAGAAGGAGTGGGCTTTCTTCTGCTTCCTCTACTGGATTTACTCTGAACTGAGACCTAGTCCTTAAGAGAATATTCAGATACATGTTTGGTACGTTCCTGGGAATGCAACTTAAAGCAATTGGGATTTTCCTCTCCGCATCAAGCCAGTAAGAGGAATAAAAAGGCTGCATCATAATCTGTGTCATAAAACTGTGTATATATGTGACTCACTGTGCAGGTTTTGTCTTTGACCCTCTTTTCTCACGTTCCTCAGTGATCAGTACCTGATGGAGTTCCTGGTGGATGGAGGTGTTCTCACTCTCCTGGACATCTTGGGCCACTCTCAGAGCAAAGAGGAGGACAAGACAGAGGCCCTTCGTCTTCTGCTCATCGTCTCAAATGCTGGTCGCAAATGCAAAGAGATTATCTGTGAAAGCCACGGTAACAAAAAGAGTTTTGACAATCCCTTCTTATTGCATTTTCTTATTCAGATAACAAAGCATTTAACAACAAAATACATAAATAAATGAATTAAATAACATTACTGTGTGCTAAAGGTGGCAATCTTATAACTTTATGTCCACTTACATGTTAACTATTGGTATATTAAATAAAGAGTTTTCCTGTAAATACAAACTTCTCCATACGATACAGCAGTAGCTGTTTCTTTAACGCTGTTTATACCTGACATGCAGATAAGATAAGACAAGTATTTTTCCATTAACCGTTTGGATAATCCGTGCAGCCCTATAGGAGCCATATCAGTTTGGCCCTTGTTACGTTCTTTCAGGTGTGAAAGCCATAGCAGAGGTCCTGGCTAAGTCAAACACAGATGAAACCCAAGAGACAGCATGGGCCCTCCTGGAGTCCCTCTCCAATGGAAACCCCAAATATCAAAACCAAATCTACAAAGGTCTGATTGCCCTCTTGACTTGTACCTCCCCTAAGGCCCAGCAGCTGGCCCTGCACACCTTACGCACTGTCCAGGTAAAGCGTGAGAGAGCACACCAAGCCATATATCAATGAAAACATGTATCTTCATCGTTCTCGGAGCATGCATGGGTCCTCATCCTTGCTCTTCCACACAATGGATGTTATGGCAAAATGTGATATATTCAACATATGAGTAGAAATATAACACTTCTTCCACCATCCTCTCTAACAGCCAAAAATGAAAACAGCACATCACAGCATTGTAGAACCTCTTTTGAATATGCTCAGGTCCCTGCACCTGGAGGTTCAGGATGGAGGTAAGATGAGAAAATGTTAAAAAAAAAACACATGGTGGTAAACCTTTACTGCGGCTGATGATTTTTGTTTTGTATGCTGTAATTTGCTTTGAAATGACATATAAAACCACCAGCCATTGTCCAACACTCTTCTCTCCCTGTGCACATGTCTGGCAGCTATAAATCTGATCTTAGACCTGAGGTGTTATGATGTGAGGCCCCTGCTGCTCAGTGGACTAGTGGCTCTGCTAAGGCCTACGAAAGAAGAGGTGCAGCACCACATGCATATTGAAGGTGATACTTTAGTTTATAAGTCTGTTGTTTTTCATAAAATGTACTATTTTTCTCCATACAGTACAGTACAGTTTATATTTATATATATTTATATATGCTATAGTATATGCTTATATATCTGCAATTTCTGAATAAAATATGTATTTTCCACAAACTAAAAACTCACCTATTAAAGTGTTAGCATTTAGTACGTTCTTTGATATGATAGAACCACATTTGTCACATAAACAAGAAACCATAACATATTTTGTTGATTCATACAATCCCATCAGAATCTGAGATGATTAAGATGACTGGATCTCTGCCAGTGTTTGTGCAACAAGCTGCTGCAGCTAAAACTATACGGTATGTCATATTTGTCTATTATAGCTATGCAATATATTTAATGTGTAATTACACAAAAAAACATTGTAAGAAAATGTAATGTTATGATATGTAAAGAAAGAAAATGGTGATATATATTAAATTTACATTGCTTTAAGGCTCTCAGTGTAAACATTTATAGCCGTTGTCACACAGTAAGGATATATATATTTATGGTGTTGAATCTGTTGAAGCTTGCTGGCCAAAGACAGTCAAGAGGTTTCTCATGAACTTCTCTCTCTCGGAGTGATCCGACATCTTCTGTACGCTATGGGAAACACAGAACACGCTGATGCCCAAATACAGGCCAGTCTCGCCTTGGAGGTAAGCCTACATACCTGCGTTCAGACACTGTACATCTACACACGCACACATACACACTTTCATACATATTTTCATCCGTGCCCAGCATTTTGTCCGCTCATATCCGGCTATTGAGGAACATGTGCAGAGAGGTATCGGCAGCACACTGTTTGCAGCCTTTATGGTAAGATTTAAAACTTTCTAAATGCTATGATGGCATCGGATAAAATATTAATGTGAAAGCTTCTAGAAGGCAGTACTGACAGATTCAATCCTCGTCTTTCTGCAGCACCAAGCTGACACTTTGTACATGAATATGGATGAAACACAGGCGGAAATCCTGTTAACTAACAAGGTTAACATAACTGAAGGTAATGACTGTTATTTGTTCATATTAAGGCTGGTCACACGTGTGTCTGTATTATGAGAGAATAATTGTTTCTTTTTTCCTGTCATCTTTGAATTCCAGTTTGAGATGGTGACAACTCTGAAGGCTGACAAGAAGGACAAATCATTTTAATGATGCAAATTAATACGATTTAGTTGTTTTGTTTTTCAAAGACAGTTTAACTATTTTATTTTCAGATTAGCTGCCTACCTTTTTCATTTGTTTTAAAAGGTGATCAATTTGGACTTTACATGCTTTATCATTATAGAAAATTATTTCAGTTACTGTCTACATGCCCAGCTTTAATACAGTTTTACTAAATTATAAGACTAAATACACCAGTTATTATTATATGTATTACTCTCCACTTTTTCATGACAATTTACTTTTGTTATTTTTTTTTTTATATGCACTCATAAAATAAATGTCTTCTAATCCTTGGTTATGATAATGATGATCAATAAAAAAATTGCGTGAAATCATAATTGCACAACCACACAGCCCGCCTTTACGTCATTTTCATTTTGACCCTCCCACCGGAGATGACGTAGAACGTACTTCCTCTGTTTCCTCGCAGCTGATTGGTCGAGCGGCGACGTTCAGTCAGCGAACGTGGCGGGAGCCTAAAAGTGTCCGTGAAGTAAACAAGACGTTAAATAAGTCGCTGCATGAGGTGTTTAAAATGAGCAGGTTGCGTTCAGCGGTGCTTAAAGGGAAGAGAGCCGGACTGGAGATGGTAGAATCAGCAAAACCAAAGCGGAAGAGGTCAAAGACAGCTGTCAAAGAAGGTAGGTTTCATGTTTATCTTAATAAACTTGTGCAAAAAGACAAACATTTTAAGGTAAAATAAGAAAATCTATCCACATAAATATGTTTGCGGTTATGAATCAACACAATATGTCATACTGAACGAGAATTATGTAAGAACTAAATTTATTTTTGAACCCTCAGATTTAATTTACCCATTATCACACAGGGATGGACACAATAAAAGCTCATTATATATATATAACCATGGTGATATGTACATTTCAGATTGTCAGAAATGTTTTCTATTAAGTAATACAGTGTACAGCCTCAGAAATAGTAGTATGTGTTTTTTTTTTTGCAGGGAATAAATTCAGATTTATTTTAAATGGAAGTTCTCCTCATCAAGCAGTTGTGAAAAAATAACAAAATGTCAAATTTTGTCATCATCTTTTCTGTGGATGTTCTCCCTCAACATACAGCATTTGAACCATTCTGATAGATATTCTATTGCTTTAACATCAGTGAAAATTCCCTTATAAAAAGTATGCTTAGTGTGAATGACATTGATGTTTTATGTTCTTCCAGAAGAAACCACGAATGCATCCTCCCCGTCATCCTCATACCACACCTTCCATGATCCTGCTGATGTGGTGCTGCTGCGTTCTCAGCTCCTAAACTGGTACGACAAGGAGAAGAGGGAGCTGCCATGGAGGACTCTGGTAAAGAAGAGAAAGTTTTCCACCACTGGTTTTGACAAGAACGTTTGTCCTTTTTTAATATCCCTGTTTGATTGTTAGAGACATATTTTAATTATGTATCATAATGAAAGTACAGGAGGTGTTGAAGCAAGCTTGGTTCAAAGATGTGGTTACTGCTGCGTACAAGAAAACACTCTTCTTTTTTTTGACAATAATGCTTTATCGCTAAGATTTCTGTGACACCGATTTTAATGGTTTCATTAGTTTTTAATCAAATTCTAAAATACAAATTCTAAAAGGAAAAACCACAAAAAACAGGGATTACATTGTCACAGTAGATTTTAATAATATATATTTTCTTTAAGATAATATCTGACAGTATTTGACTGTTTAAATTTAAATATAATAATGTTATGACATATAAAAGGGATAGTTCCGATTTTTCAAGTGGGGTTGTATGAGGTACTTATTTATAGTTGGTGTATTAACAACTGTAGACGGTCCGCACGCCTCCAGTTTGGAGAAACAGACAAGAGTATGAGCTCGGGACCAAAGCAATGTACTGCTTTGGACGGGGTGGGAGCAAATTGCGTTCTAGCCACTTTAAGGAAAGGCACACCTAAGAAAATGTCAGTTCAAGTGTACGTCATAATCTGAATATTTTCACTGCTTTACCTCGCTGTCAGACAGCCTTTTCCAACGGGGAACTGCAGCTGCTATATCCATCTATGCTCTCGTCAAAGCAACCAAACGGCTTCCTCAATCAGTTAGTTTGTTTCTGTTAATGTGTGACTTTGGTGAATCTGAACTAACCCTTTAAACCATCCAAAGTCACACAATAACACAAACAAACTAACCGATCGAGGCAACAGTAGACCAGCAACTTTTGTGTTCTGCGAAGTAGATGTAAAATTATTGTTTTTGTCAAGGGGGCTTGTGGTATTAAAGTGAGCACAGGGCTGTCTGACGGCAACATAAAGGGTAAAAAAATCTAAATAAAGCGTACACTTAAACTGATTTTGATTATTTTAGGTGGGTTGTTCTTTTTGCTGGCTAAAATACGTTTTTGCTGCTGCCCCTGTTATTTATTTATTTATATATATATATATATATATATATATATATATATATATATATATATAAGTACCTCTCACAACCCCTATTCAAAAAACAGAAGTATCCCTTAAGAGTCTTTACTTTTACTCCATTTTTTTCACACAATATTCTCATCTGATTGACGGCTCAAATTCTTATAAAATGACTTCAATGTTTTATTTTATGACTACTGAATAACAAAATACATCATTCAATATGTTATTCTAAAATACCCAAATATTGTAAAAATGTTGATCAGTAATCCTCATATCAAGCTATATTGCCAGGCCTTTGGTTATACACATGCAGAAACACTGCTGACTGCTATAACTGGCTTACTCCTTGTATGTATTTAACAGGCTGTGACAGAGTCAGACCTCAACATCAGGACATATGCAGGTAAAAAGATGTTTTCTTGTCAAAATGACCCAGATTAAACAGCTGCCAACACTCCTTATAAGACAGTTGTCTCTCTTTTTTTTTTTTTTAGTCTGGGTTTCAGAAATAATGCTGCAACAGACCCAAGTTGCCACAGTAATAGACTATTACAACAAATGGATGAAGGTAGGTGTCTTTGTTCATTACACTGACTGGAGTCCTCGTGATACAATAATTGTAAATATATTTTTAATTCTGTGTAATTTAAACTCTTTCTTCACTTGTGTCCCAGCGGTGGCCCACGCTGCAGGATCTTGCTGCTGCTACGCTAGAGGTGATGACTAAAGGAGCGGTCCCTGAAGATAATGGTGATTTTTTTTTTTAAAAATAGCATTGATTTAAAATTGTATTTATTGATTTCATTCATGCGTAGGAAGTGAACCAGATGTGGGCGGGTCTTGGCTACTACTCCAGAGGGAAAAGACTGCATGAAGGGGCTCAAAAGGTTTGGGTTTTGTTTTGTAAATCTGCTTAGGCTGACTTATTGCGTAATAATTCATTAGTATGGTTTTATGTCAAGAGCAATCATGTAGTCCATTGACCAACGTGGTGAAATGTGGGAGCAGGTTGTTGATTGTATCACTTGTCTTTTGTAGGTGGTGTCGGAGCTTAAAGGGCAGATGCCTCGCACAGTCGACAGCCTGCTGAAACAGCTGCCTGGAGTGGGACGCTACACAGCTGCAGCTGTGGGCTCTATTGCTCTTGGTCAGGTGTGTTTCTGTTGATCAGAGCAAAAACCTCTTAGGCCACACTTGATAGCTTCACTGCCTCGTTTAGGACTGAAAATATCTCTGTTGCCTAGGTTACCGGAGTGGTGGATGGCAATGTGATTCGGGTGCTTTGTCGCCTGAGGGCCATTGGAGCTGACAGCACAAGTCCTGCAGTAACAGAGGCACTTTGGTGAGATTAAACTTCTTATCATTGATCATTTTTGATAATTTGATCCAAGCACATACTTTAACATTTCTAAATGTTACTGTGATATTATTGCTTTTTCTTGCTTTGTAAGCTCTACGGGAGATAAACATCAGTGTCTGCCTGACACTCAAACACACCTCTCCACTGGTCACATATGAACTTTGCATACAGTTTTCATTGGTGTTCATAAACAAATGTTGTCCTGTTCAAAGTCGGTCTGGCAAGGACAGCTTTGTTTATTCTACACAGATGATTCAACTGGCAACAGTTTGGGCGAAGGCAGAGTACACCCTGGACAGGTCGCCAGCCTATCACAGGGCTGACATATAGAGACAAACAACCTGTTACACTCACATCCACACCTACGGGCAATTTTAGAGTCAACAATTAACCTAACCTGCATGTCTTTGGACTGTGGGAGGAAGCCAGAGAACCCACGCGGAGAGAACCCACGCTGACACGGGGAGAACATGCAAACTCCACACAGTAGGCCGTCTAGCTCGGGTATTGAACCCAGGCACAGTGCTGACCACTACACCACCGTGCAGCCCTTATTAATATCAATGAAAATAAAATAAAAAAAAAAAACATATTTAAAACCTAAGTCAGTATTTGTAAATTGTATTAAAGTGATTAAAAGTTTTTTTTTTGATGTATTTTTTCTGCTCTATTTCAGGAGTCAAGCCAACACGCTGGTGGATCCTGAAAGACCCGGGGACTTTAACCAAGCCATGATGGAGCTGGGAGCACGAGTGTGTACCCCTAAAGGACCACTGTGCAGCCAGTGTCCCGTCCAGTCTCACTGCCGCTCTTTTCGCAAGGTAAAAAAGATTAAATATGATAAATTATTGCTAGTAAATGATGGGTATGGTTTAGGCTTTGCTTTGTATTGGAAATTCAAAAGTGCTTAAATAGATTATTATTGCTTTGGATCATAGTGAAAAGGTTAGAATTTGTGTATTTCCCGGTGTACATGATGTTCAGACAGTGTGTGAATGTGCAGGTTCATATTAAACAAGAGAAAAACTCCAGGAAGCTCTTGGGGAAGCTGGACAGGAAGCCACCCACCCTGCCAGATATAGAAGACTGCAGTAAGTATACGGAAGTATCTCACCCTTAGAGCTCACAATATTCTATTAAAGTGCTCTTCTCTCCTCCCTCAGCAAACAGCGAGACATGTCCGCTGTGTCCCTCGGAGCCCTGGGACGATGAGTTAGGCGTTCAGAACTTCCCCAGAAAGCCGGCGAAGAAGCCGCCCCGGGTGGAGCGAACTCTGACCTGTGTGGTGATCAGACCTGGAGAGGATGGAGAGGAAGAGTACCTGCTCACACAGAGGCCAAACAAAGGTCATCGCCCGCAGTTTGTCCCACCACTGGTGGGGAATGTGATCGTTGAGATTCGGCTGTAGGATTACGTCGTCTCTAGTCCGATAATCAGATTGAATTGCTATTTTGTTTGAATTTTACTATTTGAATCGCTGAGAAAATGGTTGATGTGAGAAGCAAATCATAGATCCATAATTCAGGTAGACTTCAAACAATATGCAGCTTTTACTTACTTTAATTTTCATCAGTGTTTATTATGGCAAATATTTTCATTGTAGTTTTACTCTAAATCAGACAAACTTTTAAGAAACTCTAAATACAGAAATGCAGTGGTGGAAAGTAACAAAGTTTACTCAGGTACTGCACTTAAAGCTACTATGAAGAATTTTGTAGGTTGCATAGAGATATCAGTAATGAATTGAGACTATATCACAACCAGCTCCTCACAGTAACTTAACATACAGTTTTGATGTACTTTATTTTATTTTACATTCTACAATTCAGAGGCTAACATTGTACTTTTACTCTACTACACTTATTTGTTAACTTTTGTGTCTAGTTACTTTGCAGATTCAGATTGATAATATATATACAGTATTATCAACAAAAAATTCTGATGTATTATTATAGTTTGAGATAATGCCCCCAGATGGAACATTTACAAGCTACCGAGCAGTCTATAGAGTAGTTAAATTAGCCCCATCTTTAACAGCAACATTAAAGAAATACAAAAAACAAAAAGTACATCTACTCACGTTGGCTACATTAATAAGTTAAATAAATGTGACTCAAAAGAGCAAAATTATTTAAAATTTAGAATGAAAAATGTTTGAATTTTCAAATTTCAATTGAAAATAAAGCTCCATTTAAATTAAACCTACAATTCAGCAATCTATTAATCTGTTGAAATGTTATCCTTTTAATAAACAGCCTGTGTATTGACAGGTTTGCTGGCTGGCTTGTGGGAGTTTCCGAGTCTTCTGCAGGGGGAGAAGAGCTCTGACGTGAAAGAGAAGAGGGCTCTGTGTACTCAGATCAGCGGGTTACTGGGAACCCATCTGGCAGAAAGCCTCTTCCAGTATGTGGGGGAGGTAAGCTTGATATTAACCATCTGTCTGTTGTGCACTCTTTAAAATGTAAATAAACAATTTCTGCACTGATGGATTGGCTGTTTGTAGGTGGTTCACATCTTCTCCCACATCCACCAGACGTACGTGGTTCACAGTGTGTGTTTGAAGGACGCTGACACACAAACACAGACTGAAAACGCACAGTGGCTCACCAGGTCCGCTCTACAGGAAGCCGCCGTGTCCACGGGAGTGAAAAAGGTTTTTTTTTTGTTTACACACACAAAAAAATGTGTGTGTGTGTGTGTGTGTGTGTGTGTGTGTGTCCCTGCTGTGAACCTGAGGTTATCAGCACCAAGACAGAAAACAGGCTTTTGCAACAGCAGTAAACTTTACTTTATATATTTCTGGTGTAAAGAAACACTTGTATAGCTCCCACATGTCACATCACAAGATTTCAGTGATTTTTAAGTTCAAGTTTCCCCCTTTTAACGGTTTTAAAAGTGCTACTATCTTTCCTTTTACTTTCAGTTTCAGATATTGTGAAGGACGGTTGAGTTTGTTTCAGAAAGTGTGTTTATTTGTATATATATTTTTTTTTGTATACATGTGTGTATATATATATTTGTGTGTATATTTATTTATTTATTTGTGATAGCAGAAGTGAGCCTGAATGGATGAGATTAATATGTACATTATCCTGCAGATCGTGAAGCTCTGTGACTCTGTGGACACTCAAAAAGAGCAAACCTCCAAGGTAAGTATACCTCTGTTAGTGTGTGTGTGTGTGTGTGTGTGTGTGTGTGTGTGTGTGTGTATATATGTATCTTATTCTATAATACTATATTAACAACAGATTCCACCGTTATCATCTTTCTCTACTTGTCTCACTTAGGTTGGGAAAAGTCAGAAGCAGACCGGCACAAAGAATAACAAGAATCAACAGACCTCAAAAAAACCCAGACTGAGTGCAGCTAGCAGCGGCAGCAGACAGCTCTCCCTCAGCGCCTTCTTCAACTCAGTTAAACAGGAATCTTGATGGTATTGTGTGTTTGAAACCTCTTCATGACGTCTCCTCATGCACACGTGCCTTATTGTCAAAGCATCATCCTTATGTTGCCACATAGAGGTATTGTTGTGGTATTATAGACCCATCTCTGGAAATTAAATACAAAATGCCAGCAAATTATTTTAACATCAGATTTTTTAATTGTTGTTAGTTCAAAAAGATATATGTTTATTGCTCCTCTGAAGTTCCTGTGTGGACTTTTAGTGTCTAGTGACCTCATTATAGATCATGTTTTTATAACTATATTATGACTAGTCTACATGTTTTTACAAGCAGTATGTAAGATACTTGTTTAATAATATTATTTTATAATTTTGTTTTATATTACTGCATTAAGAATGTGATGTTAGTGGACAAAACGTGTAGAGAATGTAACTTTTGATAATAAAGCTCAGACACAAGACAAACACCAGATTTCACGTGTAAATTGCTGTTCATCCTCCAATCAAGATTTATTATGTTTTTATTATGGTAATATGGCAAAAAGAATCTATCTGCAGGTATTCCTTCATGGAGATGAGTATAATATATGTATATATATATATATATATTTTATTTATTTATTTGTATATGTATATATATATGTGTATATATATGTATATATATTTGTGTGTATATTTATTTATTTGTATATATATATATATTTGTGTGTGTGTATATATATATATATATTTGTGTGTATATATATTTATTTATTTGTATATATATATTTATTATTTTGGCTATATATATATTTGTGTGTATATTATATTTTTGTATATATTTTATTTGTTTGTATATATATATATTTGTGTATATATATATATATATTTATCTATTTGTATATATATATGTGTGTATATATATATATATTGTATATATGTGTGTGTGTGTATATATATATTTTTGTATATATATTTATATATGTGTATGTGTGTGTATATATATATATTTTGTATATATATTTATATATATTTATTTATTTTGAAAGTCGGTCACATCATAGCAGGAAACAGCGCCCCCTGCTTTGATGAACATGAAACAAACAACTGATCCTATCGGAGAACAAGAATGCCAATGGCGACGACGGGTAGATAGTGATTCATATCTTGCCGGTACTAACTCAACTGTCCTTCAAGTTAATCAGATGGGAGACACCGACGCACGCTGCCTTTGTTCGGGGCTTTAGTCTCCTGATATTCAGTGACGTCTCTCTCTCGGTGTTTCCGGTGCGGCCGGTCCATCCAGTCTGTCCTCATTCATTCCTCACACATCATCTGGATTTGCTGACGGCGCTTTCTGCAAGTTGAACTTTGCTATTACTTATTTGCCCAGATAACATCAGTGTCCAAAGGTACTCCAGCGTGTCCACTGCAGTTTACCGTTCAAACGCCGGTCGCAAGGTGTTCATGAATGAATACATTGTGTTTCTTTTAATGCTACAGTTTTCTTCTTTCGCTCATTATCTCTCTTAATGTTCCCAGATGACTTCTGCCTGGCAAAGCCTCTTATCTGTGCACCAGAGGATAGTGGACTATGGAGGTATGACGGTTTCTCCTTCAAATACACTCAAACTTGCTTTGGTTTGTAGTAAATTCAAAATAACTTCAAATATTGCCTTTGTAGAAGAGATTTCCAGTCTGACAGCAGGTCTGTGAGAGAGTTTGTCTTCACAATGACTGCTTTGTGGCTTGTCACATGATAAGCCACAATTATTATTATATTACTTTATTGATCCCCATGGGGGAAATTCGGGTGTTGCAGCAGCTCAACTACACATAACAGATAATAAATACACATATTATACAATAAAATAAGAATACAAATAAAAAATGTACAGTATATCCACATGGGGGGGGGCTGGTCAGCATGATGACAGCCTGTGGTCTCCGCTGTTGTTGTACAGTCTGATGGCAGTGGGGCACAAATGAGCGTCTGAAGCGCTCCGTCCTGCTCTTTGGTAGAATCAGCCGATGGCTGAAAGAGCTGCCCAGCTGCCACAGTTCCTCATGGAGAGGGTGAGAGGGATTGTCCAGGATGGCTCTGAGTTTGGCCTTCATCCTCCTCTCACCCACTGACTCCAGACTGTCCAGCTCCAGACCCACCACAGAGCTGGCTTTCCTCACCAGCTTATTGAGCTTGTTGGCATCTCCAGTCCTGATGCCACCACCCCAGCACACCACAGCAAAGAAGAGGGTGCTGGCTACCACAGACTGGTAGAATGCCACTTTAAAAATGATATTATCATGTTACATTAGTGGACATGCTGTAGTGGGAGGACCAAGGCCCCAAATGTTTCTGCTTTTCTTTTTTTCTCAAATCTTAAAACATTTTATTATTTTTAAATTCACCAAACTTCACACATAGGTCATCTGAACTGAACTGGAAAACCACACAACTATATAAAAAAAAAACTAAGCATTTAACCAAGCAAAACAAATGTTGTTAATCAGTGCTAAACTTTTTGGGAAATCAATGCAGCTCTTAGAATGAATAATTCTAGGGTGTGTCCTCTAATATATTAATTCACTTGTACACAGTCCCTGACACATAGCTCTGTTATGTTCCAGACAAGAGGACGGACCCGTGGCTGCTGGTCTACTCCCCCGTCCCGATCTCACTCATCTTCCTGGTGTACCTGTTTGTGGTCTGGGCCGGGCCTCGTCTGATGAAACACAGAGAACCGTTTGACCTCAAAGTGGTTCTCATAGTTTACAACTTCGCCATGGTCGGCCTGTCGGCCTACATGTTCCATGAGGTGTGTTTGTGCTGCTGTTTGTCTGTTTTATTACGGGAACCAGATAATTGTGCGCACAGTGATGATGTTAAATATTCACCTTTTCAGGTTGTAGTTGCTGTATCTTTTCAGGAATTTCTGTTTTATGATATAAGTGGTTCTGTCAGTGGTGTTTCATTTAATTAGGTAATTGTTTGACTATTCACCAGTTCCTGGTCACATCCTGGCTCTCGAACTACAGCTACCTCTGTCAGCCTGTAGATTACAGCACCAGCCCTCTGGCAGTGAGGGTAAGCAAGTGTGTTTGCAGAAATGTTGTCTTTTGCAAGCTACAAGTGGAACATAATAAACAATAAAATCAACCTTCAACCGTTATACATGGTTTCCTTCCTCCAGATGGCCAGAGCCTGCTGGTGGTTCTTCTTCTCCAAGGTCATAGAGCTCTGTGACACGGTGAGTCTTTGTTATAATGTTTGTAGTATCACTGAAAATTCAGAATGCAGAATTGAAACTGTTCCTATCTATGGGCAGATATTCTTCATCCTGAGGAAGAAGAACAGCCAGCTGACTTTCCTTCACATTTACCACCACGGCACCATGATCTTCAACTGGTGGGCGGGAGTCAAGTATTTGGCCGGAGGACAGTGTAAGTCAACAAATTTAATATGACCTTGTGGCAGGATATTGATGCTCAAAGGAGAAGTCTATGTTTCTTATTGTTCCCGAATCCCATGAAAAGACCAAAATTAAACAATTAAGTTTTGTCTGTTTTATATCTTATTTTTCTTTACTTCTACTTTTTTATATCTTGTTTTTCTGGGTCATTGACTTCCACTGTTTAATGTATTCAAAACACATGAATGCTGTTGCCCTGGGTGACGTGTTCCTACATAAAGTATTGAAGTTTATTTCATGGTCCGCTGCGGTAAATGTTCTGGGTCACTTAATCCAAAGACCATTCATTCTAACTGAAAACATAATATTTGATAAACAGATCACAAATGTATAGTTTCATTGAAAAAATATGAATAAAGCTTTCAAATATATTAAAAACAGCAATGCACTGTAGTGTTTAGCAAATGTTACTCAAGGGATGGGTTGAAAGTTTATAAATAATCCAAAGCACACATGCTAAATTAGATAAAACAGAAACAAGTCAAACTTATGTTGGTTGTAAAAAATGACAAAATAGAACAAAACTAAGACACTGATCAGAGTCATTTTTTTTTACCATTCTGTAAGATCATTCATTTTCCATCATCTTAGTGATCAAATGCTGTCTGGTCCATTGCATAGATGTTGTTTTCATGAATGCATCACATTATCTAATGCTCTAAAGCTGAACTGTGATAATCACAACATACTCTTTACCTCAGTCTACAGTTTTCCTGCTGCCTCATTAACTATGATACTTAATAGACTCACTGTCAGACTCATCAGTATCAGTACAGTAATGATCCTTTCCCCCTCATGTTTAACTGACTTAAATTAATTAATGAAACAGCCCATTACTTATTGCGGCGCTGAGTGTTTCTACATTCCTCTCTTTGTATCCTGCAGCGTTTTTCATCGGCCTGGTCAACACCTTCGTCCACATTGTGATGTATTCTTACTACGGCCTGGCTGCCATCGGCCCTCACATGCAGAAGTACTTGTGGTGGAAGAGATACCTCACCTCTCTGCAGCTGGTGAGTGGGTTAATGCTTTGTATCAGAAGAAGTGTGGCTGCATACACACAATACGTTTGTAAGGTATTACTGATCTGAACTTTCCCCCAAATGCCTCTCCAGGTGCAGTTCCTGCTGTTCCTCCTGCACACCGGCTACAACCTGTTCACAGAGTGCGACTTCCCCGACTCCATGAACGTGGTGGTGTTTGGTTACTGCGTCACCCTCATCGTCCTCTTCAGCAACTTCTATTATCAGAGCTACCTCAACAAGAAGAAGCAGAAATAAGATGCAGTGGTGAGGCGTTTTCTGTGTCTGCAGTACTCACTAGTGTCCACTAGAGGGAACAACATGCCGGAGTCTGAACCCTTTTCTCTTAGTGCTTATCATCCAAATGACAGATACTTTAACACAGTTGAGCTTTACAGTCAAACTTGAACATTTCACATGTGTAACTAATGTGAGTAATGCGAGTACTCTGCGTTCTTTGTAATTCTTGTTAAGAGGATTAGTTCTAAACCAAGTATGACTGGACCATGTAAGGACAATGTGTGAAATAGTTACCATTGTTAAAGGGATAGTCAGTGACAGCATCTGTTATGTGAATTCCTGAGTAATGAATGTTCATCTGCATTCTTCTGCAGTGATGACTGTAATAATGTTCTGAAAGCTTCTTAAGCTAGAGTTGTTGTTGTTAGAGTAATTGACTACATTCAACAATATAATCATGATATTATTGTTATATTTCATTCACCCTCCACAGTGGACGGGCCCTTTGCAGTTCTTTGTCAAATAGACCAGATGACTTACCTGATTCAACTCTTAGACCCTGGTGGATATATTTACTACCAGACAACTTTACAGCTAATTTTCTCTGAACACTTTACTACTCTCTCCCTTTAAAGTCTCCATGTGTGCCTCTTGCCACCCAGTGAATGTTTATTTAGATCCGCCACTGTCTCAGCGCATTCACCTTCACTCTCTCTCTCCCACTCGACCACACACTCCCTACATGTGAGCTATAACGTTTGCATTAAACTGTGTCAAAACCCTGCAAATATAGAGTTGAAACACAGCGTTAGAAACACAAACTATACTGAAAAATAACAGAAAGAAACGGTGGCACCAATTGCATTGTTTTAGAGCTCGTTCTAAATTTCTCAAATGAGGCTTTTTGGGTCAAACTCTGCGGTTAGAGCAACAACCACTAATCGAGGAAGTGGATTAGCTGATCAATCGCGGAAACATTGTGGCGCCTTCACATTTTGAAAGAGTAACGGCCAAGTGGTGTAACAGTTATCTCTCACTCACTCGGTGCCAGACTTTTGCGTTTATAGAGCAGGCAAACATCATGTGATCATAGCATTATCTATTTCTTAAACTGAGAAATGACAAACATTCAAAGGATTGCTGCAAACAAACATTTCATGCATATTATAATGAAATAGGTTGGTTTCTTTTTTAAACATATTTTCCCTCCACTGCTAAAACAACAGGCACAGTTATATATTCTTTTCTACCCTTCAGTCTGAAATAGATAAGAGAGGAAGGAGGAATTTTTAGTGTTTGAAGTATTTATATTAAGAAGAACCTGCATGTGCACATGCTGTGTAACTGAGGTTAGCCAGAGGCCAACCTACAGCACCTGGAGAAGATAGAAGGCACGATTATAAAACAGGAAACTACTTTCCCCTGACATCACTCTGCAGTTTAGAGCTGCAGAAAAAATGTGAAGCCTTGTTTGAATGAGATTGTTGTGTTAATTCTCCTGCATATTGTGAAGCTTTGTGACTATATGTATATGATTGTATCTAATTCTCTAATCCTGTATTGATAGCAGGTTCCCAACCGTTATCATTTGTCTCTACTTGTCTCATTTAGGTTTGGAAAAGGCAGAAGAACATCAGTACAAAGAATAACAAGAATCAATAAACCTAAAAAAACCCAGACTGAGTGCAGCTAGCAGCGGCAGCAGACAGCTCTCCCTCAGCACCTTCTTCAACTCAGTTAAACAGGAATCTTGATGGTATTGTGTTTGAAACTCCTTCATCACATGCACATGTGCCTTATTGTCAAAGCATCAGCCCTATGTCGCCAGTTTAAGGCATTATTGTGGTATTAAGGTCCCATCACTGGGAATTAAAATACGAAATACTATCAAATTATTGTAATAATACATTCATATTAATATTTTTATTTTTTTTAATTGCATTGATGTTCCTTAGGACCTTTTTTCTGAATAAGAGTGTAGTTTTCTTTGTAATGACCTCATTGAACATAATGGTTCAATCACTACATTGCCAGTAGTCTAGACGTAAGATAACTGTACTTATTATTAACTGTGCTTATTAACACAATTAAAATGTAATGTTAGTGGACAAAAAGTCCAGAGAGTGTAACTTTTCATAATAAAGCCTAGGCTCAAGAAAAACACCGGGTTTCATGCCAGCTAATTGAGATGTTTTTATCCTGATGTTTATGATGGAGATTTGTTTATCATAAGAACAGAGGCTCATTTAACTTAATTATTTATTGTTTAAGATTTTTTGTTATAACTTGTTATGTCATGAGTTCAGTGGTGGAAGCAAAAGTTCTGAATAGATAGATAGATTCTATATGGATATAGATCTATATATATAGATCTATATATATATATATATATATATATATATATAATAAATATATATATATATATATATATATATATATATATTTATATATATATATATATATATAATATATATATATATATATATATATATATATATATATATATATATATATATATATATATATATATATATATATATATATATATATAATAAAAGAGTAGTTGATCTATCTGTCTGTCTCTCTTCCTTCCTTAATGGAGAAGAGGTTTTTTTTTTTTTTATTTAAAATATATAAATGGTATAAATAAATACATGGAGTAATACAAAAAACACAAGCAATGACTAAAAGCTAATATGTTACTGAATGTCGGTCACATTGTTGCAGGAAACAGCGCCCCCTGCTGCGCAGACACGAAACAGCCCAAAGATTCTGTCAAAATAGAATTTTTTTTTTTTCCTCCAAACGCAGTAGTGAAGACAAACAGGAAGTGATTCAAATCAGTTCTCAGTACTTTTTTTCCCCCTCCACTCTCTCTCAAAGTTCCTTAGGTGGAAGAACGACTCCTCACTGTCGCTCCTCGGGTGTCGTCGTGTTCAGTTTGCAGACTTTAATCAAGTCAATCTGCTTCTGGTGCGGCCGTCGCTCCTGTCGCCCTTCATTCATTCATCGCAGGACGGAAATCTGGATTTGGTTGCAGCGCGCCCTGCAAGGTGAATCTCTCTCACAGCCCACTTATTCACCACATAGTCTTCTCCGAAGTTTACCGTGGAAACACCGGTTGCAAGGTTTTGTGACAGTGAGTAGAGTGTTTCCTCTTTACACACTTCCACATTTGAGCTTTATTTTCTGGTTTTCCGGTCATTAACTTTCTTTATGTTTCCAGATGGCTTCTGCGTGGCAAACCGTCCTGTCTGTGCACGACACAATAGTGGAAAACGGAGGTAAGATGGTTGATATTTTACTGTACAGATCAGGCTAAACAATAAGCCTGTTTGTTTGTTTGTGTGTGTGTGTTTGTGTGTGTGTGTGTGTGTGTGTGTGTGGGAGCTGCAGATGTGCTCCCCGGCTTGTCTTCACAATGACTGCCTTGTGGCTTGTCACATGTTGAGCCACCATGACACTTTTCTGAAATGGTATTATCTTGTAACAGTGGTGAAGGAGGGACAGGGACCCAGACACAGGAAGGACCCTTTCATTGTCAGACCCCCCCCCCATAAAAAAGAAAAACCCCTTTTTTCTTCCTCCTCAAATGTATAAAGGTTTTATTCTGCACACAGAAGTCACCTGAGCTGAACTCAGACAAGACAATACCGGCATTTCCTGTGCAGACTAAAACTAAAAAGATTAAAGTTTGGGCATAACAAAGAAGCTTTTAAAACGTGTAATTCTAGCCATAGGTGTGTCTTGTAATATATTAATTCACTTGTACACAGTCCCTGACACATAGCTCTGTTCTGTTCCAGACAAGAGGACAGACCAGTGGCTGCTGGTCTACTCCCCCGTCCCGATCGCAATCATCTTCCTGGTGTACCTGTTTGTGGTCTGGGCCGGGCCTCGTCTGATGAAACACAGAGAACCGTTTGACCTGAAAGCAGTGCTCATTGCTTACAACTTCGCCATGGTCGGCCTGTCGGCCTACATGCTCTATGAGGTGTGTTTGTGCTGCTGTTTGTCTGTTTTAATGAGGAAACCACATCAATCATGAGCGCCAGTAGCTTCTGTTTCCTCTCAGGAATTCCTGTTTTTTGATATAAGAGGTTCTGTCAGTGGTGTTTCATTTCATAAAGTTATTGTTTGACTGTTTACCAGTTCATCGTCACATCCTGGCTCTCGAACTACAGCTTCCTCTGTCAGCCTGTAGATTACAGCACCAGCCCTCTGGCAATGAGGGTAAGCAAGTGTGTTTTGATGTGTTTTGTGCAGAAATGTTGTCTTTGAAAAGCTACATGTGGAACATTATTAACATTAAAATAATCCTACAGACAGAATGAACAATATGGGAAAACTCACATTTCGCCATCGTTTCCTTCCTCCAGATGGCCGGAGCCTGCTGGTGGTTCTTCTTTTCCAAGGTCATAGAGCTCTGTGACACGGTGCGTATTTGCTAATATGTTTGCACGATCAGTGTAATACAAACTTGTAAGAATGCAGAAATTAAACTGTAACAATCTGCTCTCAACGAGCAGTTCTTCTTCATCCTGAGGAAGAAGAACAGCCAGCTGACGTACCTTCACATTTACCACCACGGACCCCTGATGTTCAACTGGTGGGCAGGAATCAAATATGTGGCCGGCGGACAGTGTAAGTCAACGAATTAAGTCACTTACTCGAAGTGCTATTACGATGTATCTTGACCTTGTGTATGGATATTGTTGCTTAAAGGAGAAGTTCTATATGTTTCTTATTGTCAACAAACCCCATTAAAAAGGCCAAAACCAACTAAACATCGACCCGTTAACAAGTAAACCAAAGCCTGTGATATCAAATTCCACTGTTCTCCAAAAACTATTTAAAAGAAATAAATGAGCCACACTATTGCAATACATCAATACTGCAGATTTATTTTTAATGTGTATTAATCCACAGCTGAAAATAGTCCCTGGAAAAATACAATTTTTGCTAAAAACTGCAGCGCTCTGCAGTTTTATGTATTACTTAGCAACAAATGGACTTTGGATTAAGTGCCACAGACATCCTGTAAAGACCAAAACCAACTACATGTCTCTCAATCATTTCCAACCTTCCTGTTGGCAATTAAAAGAAAACTAAAGCATAAAACCAGCTTTAGAATTACAGCTTAAACTTGTGGACTCGTCCACTCCCTATAAAAAACGAGTTTTATTTTCCATTCTAAATGCATTTTAGGAGAAGGAGCTTAAGACGAGGTGAGATGTGGGTTTTTAGCATGATGGTATGATGTTTTATTTGAAAATAATCAGAAAGCACACATGCTAATTGGAATAAAAAAACAAACAAACAATAGAGACTTCTGCAACAAAACAGCTGACAAAAAATCGAAAAAGAACAAAAATCAGGGAACTGATCAGAAAACATTTAATTCCAAGAACAAAGTAATTTCTTTATTTTAGCTCATTCATTCAAATTACAAATACTCATCTTTGTGGCCAAATGCTTTCTGGTCCATTGCATTGATGTTGTCTCATGAATGCAACTAAGAGCTTAATTACACTATCTAATGGGACTGAAATGTTCAACCGTAACACTAACAAAGTCTTGGCATACCTTAGGTTCTTTTTGCGTCATTCTTCTGTGTCTTTACTGCCCCACAAGTTTAAACTTGCACCAGTTCATACCTATTTCACTCACTATCAGTGCTTGCCCTTTGTAACACTTTAAATGGAAGCCTTGCCTGGAATGTGTTATAAACAGGCTCGTAAGATATCTTGAGCCTTTTGCGAGGCTTTTAAAAAAGTCTTAATAAATGTTTACAATCATGCATGAAAACTTATAACGAGGTTTAACAAGTTGTATTATAAATAGTAGAAATAAAGTACTCATAAGTTCAGCATTCATGATCCAGGCAAGACTTCTTTTTTACCTTCATGCCAAAGTGACAGCAGTGCTTGAAAGAAGAACTGAGTCCTGAGCAACTCGGCACATTATAACCACCATTACTTTAGTTATTAAGACACATAGAGAACAGCTCTACCGTTTCATAAATTATACATTTCTGAATTGTGTCCTCTAGGCTTCAATAACTTTCTTACGCATGTATTTGTAAACTGTAAGTAGAGTGACGGTGCTGTAAAAGGTTATTAGCGATTGTATGATAAGCCTGAAACACTTATGAGGACTACTCTGCTCATATCCTGGGTGGGGATATTTGTAATGGCCTGGTGGTGTCTCTTTCTTTGGGAGGAGCATCGGTTTTCATGGATTATGTTTCTGTTAACTGTGTGGTGACCGTACATGTAGATGGCTTTATTGACATCAGTTGAATGTTAATGAAATAGCTTGCTCTGATGCTATAAGAAGTCTGGATTTCCCATCGCTGTGTGGATTTGATGCTTGTTGAGTGTCTGAGATCCTGTCCTTGTTGAACCAGAGTGAGAGCTGTGTCCTTTCTCTGACGTTTTCATGACATACTTTACTATGGCATTTTTATGACTGTTTTTCATTTAATACTATACTCAGTTTTTTATTAAAAAAATTATAACGTACTATAATATGATTAATGACATAATATACCATGACTATTTTTTGACATACTATACAATGACATACTTTACGACATACTATACTATGACCTATTGACCTATGACATATTTGGAGACATACTATTCTATGACCTATTGACCTATGACATATTTGGAGACATATATTCTATGACATATTGTATGACATACTATACTATGACATATTTTACTACATATTTGGAGACATACTATTCTATGACCTATTGTATGACATGGTATACTATGACATAGTTTTCGACATACTATGATATATTTTTCAACATTCTATACTATACTACCAAAAATAACCTGATGAAGGTCTACGTACCGAAACGTTGTTACTAAAAGATATTTATACGCAAGTGAAGAAGACAGTGTGCGGGAGTTTTTTGTTTGACATTCTATACTATGACATATTTTTCGACATACTATGGTATATTTTACGACATACTATACTATGACATATTTTTTGACATACTATACTAAGTATAGTTTGGATTTTTTTTTATTAAGTCATAAATGTTCAATGACTTTTTTCACAATCTATGCTATGGTATTTTTTTATGACAGAATATACTATGGTTATTAAATACTATACCGTGACTTACAATATTTTTTACTTTTCATCACTTTTAATTTGTTGAAACACTGTACTATGACCATTTTAAATCATTTTTAGGGCATACTATGACTTGTATGACTTTTTAGTATTTTTCATGACATACTATGACTTTTTTTCGACATAGTATACTGTCTTTTTTTTCATTTTCTGAAATACAATACTGAGGTTTTTGACACATTTCCAATATACTTTAATATGACTTCCAATACTTTGACTTTTTAATGTTTTATTTTCATTTTTATATATATAATAATTTTTTACATACTAATACTGACCATTTATGCTGTTCTATATTATAACCACTTTTATGACATACCACACTATTTTGTTTTTTAATGACATACAGTACAATGACTTTTTAGGACTTCTTAATGATTCTTTTGACGTACTCTGACATTTTAGGACTTTTTGAAGACCTTTTCCATGATATTAGTTTTATTTACTTTACGAATTTTTTTTATCTTGAAATCTTTGACATACGATGCTATGAATCTTACACGATGTTTTACGGCATACTAATAAGAAATGTTTTATGATCTACTATAATACGACATTTTCATCACATACTAAAGTATGAAAAATGGCATAGTTTAGTAGGTCGTCTTAGTAGTAGTTTTATGAAGCCTTTTAAATGCATTATAGACCTGACCTTCATATAAAGTGTTATCTTGTCACATTGAATGTTTTTTTCACACACTTTTTTCACATCCTGCAGCGTTTTTCATCGGCCTGGTCAACACCTTCATTCACCTTGTGATGTATTCTTACTACGGCCTGGCTGCCATCGGCCCTCACATGCAGAAGTACTTGTGGTGGAAGAGATACCTCACCTCTCTGCAGCTGGTGAGTTGGCTCCTGTATCAGAAGAACTGTGACCGTACTTACAATGTGTGTATGAAGGAAACTGATCTGAATTTTTCTTTAATAACTCTCCAGGTGCAGCTTTTTCTGTTCCTCCTGCACTCCGGCTACAACCTGTTCGCAGAGTGCGACTTCCCCGACTCCATGAACTTGCTGGTGTTTACTTACTGCGTCGTCCTCGTCATCCTCTTCAGCAACTTCTATTATCAGAGCTATCTCAACAAGAAGAAGCAGAAATAAGAGTACTGTCTTCTTGAGGGAGTTTTTTCTGTCTGCAGTACTCACTTATGTCCACTAGAGGGAAGAACACACCCATAGTCTGAATGATGTTCTCTTGATGCTCGTCATTAAGTGACAGACATGTACAACTAATGTGAACGATTTGAGTTCAGTCTGCATTTTCTTTGTATTTTATATGAAGTGTCAAATATATGGTTTAGAAAAAGACATGATCATTCAATTATTTATTTCTTAAATTGAGAAATGACAAACATTCAAATGATTGTTGTAAACAAACTGTACATTTTATACATATAACAATAAAGTAGGATGCTTTTCTCTGCATTATTGCAGAATTAATGACTTCACACATTCCTCCAGAGACAAATTCCGCTCACAAAACAACAAAAATTCAAACATTTCTTTTCCACCGCTATAACACTGCAAAATGATATATTCTTTTCTACGCTTCAGTCTAAAATAGATTGAAGGATGTAGATAAGATAGGAGGGAGAGAGCATGAAGTTTTGTAGTGTTTGAAATGTATATATTTATGTTGAAAAACCTGCATGTGTACATGAGTTCTTGGTCAATAAATGTGATTTTAAGTTTAAGAAATAAAGTTTATGGGTCTTTGAACAACTTTACTAATAAGAAACGAGACTTCTGTGTTATTTCGCTGGCTTATGTCATTCATTCATTTAAAGTGAATAAAAATACTACCAGAGCTTTGATTATTTTCTTAAGAATTACTGGATAATTTCACCTCATTTAAAAAGGAGCCAAAATGGTGGGGAACCTACTTTATAAATTAGACAAGAAATTCATCAGATCGCAGTATACGTGTGTTTCATGTAGCTGGTTTCACATCCATTTGACAGCTAAATAAGGTCAGAATAAGATTGAAAAAACAGAAAAAGATTTACAGGAAGTAGAGAAGAGGGGTTCCAAGTGTTGGATGAAGAACTGTAGAGTAGGTGTGGTGAAGCGTGTCCTGCTCCAGTGTTGCTCTATGTCTCCGTGTAGACGGAGGGCATGTGGCTCAGGTTGCGGTCGAAGTTGCCCACCTGGAAGAAAATACTTTCCTCCGGGCTGGACGAGAACTGGCACCCTGCGCCGCCTTGAAGCTCCTGGTTCAGGTTGAACCCTGGAAACAGACACGATAAAGACCAGTTTGCTTTCAAATGTTGATGAACTCATTCATCATCGGTAAAGTGTAGGTAGAATGTCCTCACCTGCAGGGCCAGTGTTGCTAGTTGACATGTGGTATCCATTGTGCTGATGGGAAGTGTAGGCGTGAGAATCTCCTGGGACGTGGACACCACCGACCGTCTGCTCCATCCTGTAGGAGTCTCCGAAATGGAAGCAGCTCTGAAAGCTGCCTTGGTATTCTAGGAAATGAGGGAGGATGTTGAGGAGAAAGAAAGGAGGAAAATAAGACCAGACTTGATCGACTGCCACCAGTGTCTATGGGCGATTGTTTCCAAGTCAGTAAGCGTCTCCTGTATCGAAAACAAGCTTAATGTGTAGCTTAAATTATGACAATGCTATATCTGTTTTTGTGTAAACTGCGCCAGCCCCATAGCTTTGTGACATTTATCCCCATCGTCTCCGTTTGGACCGCAGGAGTCACAATAATGGGAATGCAGCCCTGCCTGCAGCGCTTTTACGCAACTCCCTGACCACAGCGTGGTTAGAGAGACGTCCATGCGTAGATCTTTACAGGGAAAGCAGTGTTTAAGGCATTAAGGGGAAAAAGGCTCCGGAGTGACAGCTGGGCCTGCCATGGTCGGGTGCTGAGAGACAGCTGAAAACATGAGCCAGCATTTTGTCGCTAATTCAGCTCAGGGAAAAGGCTTCCGGAATGTGGTTTTCCCCGCTCTGTCTCTACGACTCTAATCTCTCTCTTTCCTAAAAATGCGTCGAAAGAGCCACAAGGCAGTATCGCTGCTCTAAAGAGATAACTTCCTCTCTTTGAGGCCTTTCATGTGGGTCTGCTTGTACAGCAGGTTATTTGAAAAAGGGCACAGGGGTGAATTCAATCATAGGAAGTTATACAAGAGTAATACTCCGGTTACATATTACTGAATCACCTGCAACATGTCAAAAAATCAGGATAATAAATTGAACAATGAACATTTGAAACATTTTAAAATTCAAGCCAAAACAGATTTCCTGAAACAAGTTACTTTCAGCCAGATGTCTCTGGGTGAGCCTTACCGTCGTTGGCAGGCTGATGGTGGTGATAGTGGGAGTAGGGCTTGTGGTGAGGGTGGACATGCTGTTTCTCCAGAGGAGGCGGAGGAGGAGGTGTCCCTGTTCCCTTCATTCCTGGAGACATGAGGGGACCCGACACCCTGGAGGAGAAACAGAAAGGGCGGTTGAAACTAACATTAAAAGCTCTCGATCCGTTCAATCCTTTCTAGACAGTCTCAATTATTTTTCAATAGAATGCTTCACGCTTTGTGACATCCCAATCAAAGCGGGATCTACTTGGCGGCCTGCTAACCACATGATCCGAAGAACCCAATGGAGCAGTTAGTGATCCTAAACACACAGAAGAAGAAACATTCCAGGCGTGTGGAAACTTTGGCTCCCCACACGTAATCGTCCTCCTACCACATATTATGATGTTAAGTCAACAAACAGCAGAGTTTGCATTCAAGTGAGACCAATCCCCCCCCCTACACACAGACACACACTGCCCACCACTGCAGTAACCCCAGGCTCTGTGGCCTAGAGAGAAGAAAGCACAATAGTGTTTACATTTATGACCTTTGAGAAAAAGATAGATTAGGATGACATGTTTGTGACTTTGTGGACTAGAAGAGATTAAAGAACAATTGGGGTTTCCCCGTTGGCTGGTTTTTGAGGATATTGATCATTTAAATAATGGTTTGTCCATGTCATTGGATATATTTGTCATTTGATACAACGCTCTCAAATCACATTTAATGTCATTTCAATTTCTTTAGTTTCAAAATCCAAGGGTAATGTGGTGGGAAAACCACAATCTGGAGATCAAAGTGGTAAAAGGAAATTATGATCTATTTCGATGGTTATTCCACCATTTCATAGTATAGTATGTCGAAAAAAGTCATGAAAAAGTCATAGTATAGTATGTCAGTAAATTCATAGTATAGTATGTCAAGAAATGTCATAATATAGTATGTCGAAAAAAGTCATATTATAGTATGTCGAAAAAAGTCATAGTATGTCGAAAAGTAAAAGTGTAGTATGTTAAAAACAATTATTAAAAAGTAAAAGTATTATATGTAAAAAAGAATGATGTAGTGTGTCATAAAATTGTCATGAAAGAGTCATAGCATGTCCGAAAAAATGTCATATTATATTATGTCAAGAAAATCATAAAAAAATCATTGTATGGTACGTCATAAAACATAGTATAAAAATTTCAGTCATAGAATAAACATGTTAAAAAACAATTCACAGAAAATAAAATAATAAACATAAAAATGTCACTTAAAATATTATTGCAAAATATGCCATAAAAAAAGTCATAATATAATATCAGTCACAACTGCAATCCTACCGGGACACAGTGAGAAACATTTCTGTTAACACGGTACAAGTCATAATTTCATTACCTTAAAGAAAAAATTTAGCATTTTCGCCAATACTCTTATATGTTTTTTCTCTGTGCTATGAATAAAGCTGTAGTTTTCCCCGGAAATCGTACCCCGGAGGAAGTTGGATTAGCATATGGGAACCAATATAAAGGCCGATGGTATCATTATTCTATAGCCATTGCTTTATTACTTCATAATGATAAGTTGAAACAAAATGTTAAGTTGAGCTGTAGAGAGGGATTTTGTTACCTTTGGAAAGAGCCAGGCTAGTCTTTATTCTATAAGAGAAAACAATTGAATGTGCTTGATGTTCCATCTTCATTTAATCACAGTGATACATTTACCCAAGAGCAGACGTTAACAAGAAACTTAAAATGAACAATGAATTAAAAACCTATGGTATACTTGACGTTAACTTAATGGAACAGCAATCTGGTACAAATCCAGACTGATAGCAAATAAGACCTGCCCTTAAAAAAAGGAGCTGGTCAATCACCCCCCCAAATATTCGACAGCTACTTAGAAGCCTCTCATGGCTGCATATCAGGAATGCCAACACATAAACTGCTGCTGTGTTACTGTGTGCCGCTGTGCCGTGGAAGCATATGGTTTGCACTAAGCGCTATATGAATGTGATGACAGAGTGTTGCTGGAGGCAGCCGAGCCCTCAGATGACTGCTCACTGCTGGTCTGGCTGGAGTCTGCTATATGACCTACTGCTCCATGCATGAGGGATGCTCCACCCAGCACTCAGTAGCTGGCAGTGGCTTTGTGAAGGGCATTTGGCAGAGAACGTCCGATGAAGGGAGATGGTAAACAATGTCAAACGAAAGCGTGAGAAGCTACGGCGCATTCCTGCCAATGCTGAATATATTTCAACACTTTACTTAGCTGTAAGACATAACTTCAGGCTCCAATTGTTTCTGCCTTCATCAATAGAGATCATCCTAAAAACGTAGATAAAAAATATGCAGGTGCATACTCTTTTTTTATAACTCTCAGAAGATAGGTCATGTTTTTGCTCCTGTATGTCTTCTTTCTGTTTGCCTGTATCGTAAACATATGAATTGATCCAATGACATGTAGTGGAGAGATGGGATTTCCATTATTATTACTCAAGCGCTGTACCTAAATATAGTTTTGAGGTCAATTATTTTGAGGAAAACTAGTTATTAATCCATTGAGTTTTTAACAGCATATTGAATATGATGTATTCTTAAAGATTAAACTACCCAACTTTATATAAAGTAGTAACATCAGCTCCAACTCAAACAGCTACGTCATGATCCAACAATGTTATATAACATGGATAGAGGGGGCAGTATGCCATTCAATGGATACTTTTACTTTAAAAATCTCTAGTACATTTTGCTGCCTATAGTTTTTACTACTCAAGTACAAGTATAAACACTTGTACTTGTAATGGGGTATTTTTTAATAGTGTGGTCTTGCTGTTATGACAAAGATCTAAATACTTTCTACACCACTGCTAATCATTTTGAAAAAAAAAAGAAAAGAAAAAGGAACTCGCATTTTGCAGGACTAACAAATCAATACAATTTAACATTTAGGTTGAATAAGTAGGACAGATGTCTTGGGGAAAGACAGCTGAGTAACAAAATTGTTCTACATTGAAGGTTTTCCCTCTCGGTGCGTTCTACTTATCAACATGTTCATCTGGGTATCACATTTAAGTGCTTACCTGTACCAGGACTGCACTTGACCAAATAGAGGAAGCTTATGTGGCACCTTGTGTTAGTCCAGCTCTGGACTAACACAAGGCTTTAGCGAGTATGGCTAATCCATGGGTTGGCATAGGTCCAGTGCGTGGCCATGTGTTCCTGCAGAGAGCAGCACTCCCCCAGGAGCCGCTGTCAGCAAAAACTCAGGAAACAGTTATACTGTTCATATTTTTACAAGCTGCCTCTATGTGCAGCTAAAGTGAATCATAAGCTAATCACTGCCAGCTGCCCCCGGCCCTGCTCTCGCTGGTCTCTAGCCTGCTAGCCACTCAGGCAAGAGGTATGAGGGGAATCTTTCATATGCCACATTAATCTCTCCGCTGATATTCATCTTCACTGACTGTCCTGCACTGCTCAGATTTTTCCAGCCGGCCCACCCACTCCTGTCCTACTGCTATGAGAGAGCGATTTGACCTCTGACCCGTTGATTCCTGAAGGTAAGAGTTGGAGGGGGTTTTAAGGTGAGGCTATCAGATTGATGGATTTAATTTAATAAATATTTAAAAGGTCGAGAGGTTAAAGAGAGCGTGAACAGATATGCGAAATACCCCTTGTGTCCTGTCTTCTATAACAGATGGATGTGACCCAGCATGGAGATTGTGTTTGAAGGAGATTGAAGCGATTAAACCTCACTTTCTGCTCAATGAGAACACAGCTCAGTGACTTCTACTTGAGCGGCCACAGTAAATGTTTCTGTGAGTAACGCAGGAAAGCTGATGTCATTCTGGGAACAAGTTTTGATTGGGCACCGTGCATGACTAAACATCTTTGAAATGATACTGCAAGAGGATGAAAAGGCACACAGAATTCCAGACAAAATAACTCGTGATCAGGAATGAATGCACTGACGTCGACGGCAAATATTGTCCAGAAACGTTACTACAAGTTGATGCACTCTTGTAGTGTTAAAGACAAACTCTCCTTGGGGTCCTGGCTCTTTGTGATGAGGCATGACGGGATGGAAAGAAACCTGAAGATTCATGAGCAGTCCTGCTCTGCGGCTCGTTCGTCTTCCTTCACCTGCAGCTAACTGTCCCACTAGGGAGCGGGGGGGATCAGACCCTGTCCTCCGTAGACCCTGCGTTCTCCACAAACACCCTGTGCCTCGCCTCTCATCTCTTCCACCATTAAGCCCCTCTGATGGATGACGGGGGGGCTTCTTTGGCGCAGATCGGTGGGAACTCTTCTGGTTCTGGTTAGCACGCTAAAGCTGCGCTTGAGAGACAGACTACAGCATCCTGGCTAAAGCTAAAGCTAAGCCAGCCCTGCAGGCCCCACTCTGGATAATTCTGGAGCCCCGTAAGTCCCAGAAAGATATCTGCCCTGTTCAATAAAGGGAATCCGTCCTTAATCAACGTCTTTCTTGGAGGAATTTGACAGTAACTCATCTGAATCTTTCCTGTGAGCTAACCATGTCTGTAGACGGGTTAATTGAAGACTACACATTAATAACCGAGCACCATAAAATGAGTGACTGACCACAAGCTGCCATGAGCGACAACCTCAAAAATGTTTTTGTTTGGGCTGTGAGATTAGCACTCATTCTCCGGATCATTGCAGAATGATAATGGCTGGGAGACAGACAGTGTAGAGTTACGTTGGACGTCTCCCCCTTCATAGCAGGAACTCTTAATGCAGCTCTGTGCCGTCTCTGCCGCCACTCTAATTCAATTAGCCTGTGTCAATCACTGCTGAGGTATCAAACCACCTCAGGCTAATATTTGTGGAGGGGCTCTAATATCAATATGCAGGTAAAGGCTGCGGACTCTCCCCTTCGCAATTATATAACCACATATGGCTGAAGCAGTGAATGACAACATTTACCACCCATCTCTCTGTGAGCACGGGCCGCCGTGGTCGAACAGCCATCTCTGTGAGAGAGGCCTTACATGCACATGCACTTGTGCCACGCCGATTGCCAAATGTATTTTAACTGGCATGTATTTTAATATTAGCTTCAGAAAAATGACACTAGTATTTACAAAGTAAAAGGAGTCTAAATGGCCCATTTCAGCCAGAGTAAACACATTAAGCTATGAGGTCAGAGACTGCCACACTAGAGGTAGGTTAGTTTGATAATTTTGTCAAAATGTTTAATGTCCTGCTAAACCGTTTGGGAAAAACAAGTGCGGTGCTGATATTGACTTTGGCAGCAGCCTGTATACTCAAGGCTTTAAACATGTAAATCAAATGCTCCATCTTCAGGCAAATGTGAGTAGACGTTTCATGCCCGGCTGGTTGTACAGTAGGTCCCCTGCCTCCGAGTCCTAACCCCACCCTCTGTCCACACTGTGTGATGGACAGATATGGCACTACAGTACGTGTGTGTGCATTTATGACTGCTTTTAGGTCGAACATCTTGATTTGATGAAATCTGTAAATTGGGAAAACTGCGGCAATTTTAATGCATTGTCATCACGTCACAAGTATGTGGGAGCTTAAGGCTGGGGAAGGAACACAGGGGGATTACTTATATGGCATAATAGGCACTTCAGTTACATAACGGAAAAAGGGGATTCTCACTGCTAACCACTCACACACACACACTGTTCAGATGTTCCTCATCAAGCACCGTAAGGCACAGACCCACGTCTCACATCCAATAATGTTACCCTGCCTGTGCACCCGCCGTTACAGCGTCCCCTACTCAGGTCCTTTTCACTTTCCATTTCC
The DNA here is from genome assembly GCF_027596085.1 of Anoplopoma fimbria. Classification (NCBI taxonomy): domain Eukaryota; kingdom Metazoa; phylum Chordata; class Actinopteri; order Perciformes; family Anoplopomatidae; genus Anoplopoma; species Anoplopoma fimbria. The sequence goes on along the minus strand of NC_072456.1, from coordinate 21,444,501 downwards.
CTCCTCACACTGGTAATTGTGCATGCCGCAGAGAAGGAGGCACTAAAACCGCAAGGTAATTTTCAGCGTTCTCCTCCCGCTTTCAAGGCTTGAAACAACACATCACCTCCCAGATGCTTCCATGGCCAACCTGGCGTCTCGGAGCGGCGCTCGGGACGTTTTTGCATCCAGACGTTTTCGCTGAGCCGGCCCACTGCTCTGTTTGTGCTGGAAGTGGAGCAGTCTGCTGTGCCTCGCACCCCAATCACGCGCAATCATGTGTGTTTCCTGGATAAACTATATGTAAACTCCTCTCACTCACACACACACACGAGTATAAATACATGTGTGGCTCTTAGAGTAAGGAAGCCATCAAACCTCATTCTGTCATACGTCTATGCTGTATACACTGCCATAAAAGTGTATATACACACACAGACACCCAAAAAGCGGACCGCAGAGTCAAAAGAAAGCATGTTTACGTAACATGATAACTTTTGTAACACAGGGTTTATGAAGCTTGATTCTATCCACTCTTTCTCAATGTTATTACACTGTAAAAAAAATGTTTTCCTTTTCTACCTCCCTGGTTTTCAGCACATTGTTTAGTACAGTACACACTGAGCCTCCTGACGACACTCGGGCTCTGTAACTCTGCTCTGTCGGCTCTCGGGGGAAATAATCCACATTAATAGGAAACATGCTGTGCGTCACACACAGAGAACAACAGAGACACATGAAAATAATTGTCTTTTTCAAGTTTCCTTGAGCAAGACAACTGCACTTCTATATGTTGCAGGTTTTCCACACACTCTTGGATAGACTCTATATTGTCAGAGGAGGCTTTCTTAAAAAAATATGTTTTAGTGCAGCAAAAATGTATTCTCGTTACAGTCAATTAATTTCTTCATGAAATTTACAAGAAATTTAAAACAGGTCTGACTAGAAAATCCTTTCCTTCTTTGCCAAAGATGTAGAAATACTGGCACACTTATTAAATAGTAATACATTGTCTTCAGTTTTATTGCTTTCCTTTTAAAAGTATCCCCACTTGCACTTATTTTCACAATCTTCTTGAAAATGCATCATTTAATGCAATTCATTGCTTGTATTTGGTGTAAAATCCCTCAACTAATGCAGTATATGACGGTCTATTAAACAAACACCCGCACATTTAGACACTAAGAATTGTTTCTGGTTACAAATTTGTTGATTCATGCCATTTGAGGATAAAACATCAAACAATTGATCTTATGAGAGATTTCGCTCATTAAAGTGCAAATCATGTCCGGCCAAAAGGGGTTTAGTCATCGCGCTGATGCTCTCCTATCCAGTGGAGATGGGGGACCTTATGAACACCGATTCCAGTGCCAAAAATAGAGTTAGTGATGTGTCACGGTGACCCTGTGGTGACCAGCACAGCCCCTCTTCCCGCGAGGGATGTCTTAGGGGTTGTGGAGTGGAGTTCGTTTCCAGTAAGACAGCCAAAAGGGTTTGTCAGCAGGACTGAGAGGCTTAACCTAATATGATCTAAGTGGGTTCGCCCTGCGCATCTGCCTTGATTCAGGAAGATAAATAGGTGAAAAACAATGGGTCAGTGTGAAGACCATAATACTATCAGTTTTCTGCTATACGGATACTTAAAACGTGTGAAAATAGTGAATGTATCGTGTTTGTTCGAGACCATCTTTTAATGTTCTTTTGATGACTTCAGCTAGACAATTTTAACCTCACCTGTCTGTAATGTCACATGACTTCACCACACATATTTGAGTTAACTGCAGAGGCCAATTAGAATGGGACAAGCATGTGAAAAAAACCTTACATGACTGTTTGTAGAGTTATCCACTTATTAATCGGGAAATGTACACTAATGCCAGATTTATTGTTTGTATTTCCCACCCTTTGTGTCCCTTGACAGTGACAGGGTAAGTATGACTCATCTCCACAGCTGAATACATCCATGTTACACATCCATTGAGGACTCACCCGTCTCTTGTGCCGTCCATGGCAGCCAGCGGGGACAGGTGATGAGGGCTGCCGAGGTCCCGATCCAGTCTGTGTTGCCGGGAGGGCAGGTCAGCGGTGGAGACGGAGGTGGGGTTGGTGGCAGGGGAGAGGAGCTCCACTGAGGCGCTGTGATGGGGGGTGCTGGAGCCAGCGTACAGGCCTGAAAGACAAACAAAGCTAATTCAGTAAATGTGGCAAAGAAACTCCAGGGCCCCGCGCTCCGTCTTTCCTTTGAGCGTATTAAAAGCCATTTCATGGCAACGGGATTTTGTTTTGACAACCTGACAATCAGAGAGCTTGGTAAAATAAAATGCTGTGTTTATACTGTTTGTAATTTAGGGTACATTGTTTGTGCTGCCACGGTTGATCGGCCTTGTTTGTCTCTTCAGCTGTTTGTTCACATTAAGCAGTAATGAACTAAAATGTAACATGTGTTTGAATGCTGACTTTGATTACAGGGAATTAAAAAGGGGGAATAGGAATTGCTGTATAGAATCTGTTTTATGTGTTTGTTCATGTTGATGACCACAGTTATGGTTATGTAAGTTAGTACATGCAGGTGTATATGTAGTGTACTTCTGCATGTGCACATGTACATATATTTTTTGATAAACATTTTGTTGACACAGTGGACTGTGGGAGACATTATTCTCATGTGAAGCTGGCTGCATGTTGCCAACTTTTCTATTGTTTTAAGCTGTGGACTCCAATTTAACACTGATCATTTTTCTTACTCAGAATCAGTGCATACTAGGGCTGGAATTAATAATGATCACTTTATAGATTTGTGCTATTTTTTGTCTTACCAATAGCCCAAAACAGTAAATAAGAGTTGTCATTTTGCAGACATATGAAACTGGGTAAATAAGTATGTATCTTTTCATTTAGGATTTACATTCATATGTCCTCGAGTACAATTTCCCTGAAATCTGTGGCAACTTGTCAGCACAGTGTGCATATGTTTTCCAGTACTTGGAGCTGCACTTGCACATATCAGTAAACTAATACGCTGGAAAACATCTGACATTTAGATCAGTTCTACTGGTTTAATCTGCTGTTCAATGTAGATCCAGAGAGAGAGACGACTGAAAAACCATAGTGAAAATAAAGAACTAGAAACCAAGTCTTGTTAAGAAAGGTAATGCTGGACCGCTACTTGTTCTCAGTAAACAATAAATCTACTGTCTTCCTCTTCTGCTACGTATATCGTCTGATTTCTTTCCCAGCATCCAGGAGGAGAGCGACGCGCTGACCGTCTGGGGCAGTTAACCGGCGATGAGAGGGGATGACAGGAGGAGATGAAAGGAGGGAAGAAAAGATCGGTGCTCCTGGTTTTGCCGTTTCCAGGCCCAGCTGTTCTCAAGTGGAAGCATGCTGGGGCCTGATCTGACAGCATTCTGAAATGGTTACAAGCTTGATTCATTACCCCCAAATCATCAATCACAGAGTTTAAATGTTTTCCCCTTTAGCCCCAACATCTGCTACCAGACCGGCAAAAACAGTCGACAAATAATGGCTGTGATTGCCTCAATTTCATCGCTAGTTCCTTGTGGAGGGAGAGTGAAAGGATCTGATGGTACTGATGGGTTAGTAGAGGATTATGTTCTGAAGATGTTGTGTATTAGCTCTGAAATGCTTCTGGTCAGGTTCAGGAAGAAAGCTCTGTGTGAGAGGGCTATGGAGAGGAATATCAGTCGCTCAGCATAATAGCAGGAGCACGTAAACCTCTGCATTAAAACTATGATAAATCCTTCCTCTGGGTAATTAGTGAACACTCTAATTATGCTCTATAAAACAGAGAGGGGCTTCTCGTAAGTCTCGCTGCAGCCATGTGAATAAGAGCAGACTTATAACCGGCGAACAGGAAAACAAGTTTATCTCTGACTGGAAGCATGACTCATTTTCTGCTCCGCAAGTGTTAATGATGGGATAGCTGCCCACTTTGCTCCACCTCTTCCATGCATCCTATTGGCCCTGGAACAAAGTGAAACTCATGCAAATCGGGATCCTGAATGCTAACATGCCGCATCTTAGCTGGCCTCGAATAACACTGCATCCCTGAACGCTTTGGCTTTGGAGTGAGTAAGCTCCTCTGGGCTTTAAACCATTTAAAACAAGAGAGCAAGCAACATCCACTCAGAAACAGAGGGAGGCCGATGGGAAAAAGCCAAGACTCAGAGGCCCGGTTCGACATTCAAAGACAAGTCGAGCGTACACAGTCGTCAACGGTGCGCAGAGTTCCAGCAACAATAACAGAGAGCAACAGGAAGACTGGGAGGAGTACAGGCAGAAAACAAGGACAGATGTGTCCATAAAATGAGGGAGCAGCGAGGAATTTCTCTCTTGTCTTTAAGATTGTTATAATGTATTTATCTCTCTCTTGTTCCCATTTTAAATAAGTGTTGACGTTTGGTGATGGTCAAATTCATCAATTAGAAAAATTGGAAGTTTACAAGCCACATGTGATGAATAAAAGTTTCCGTTTGTAGTGGTTTGTAATGGATTTTGCAGCCTTTTGCATGACAAGACGACAGGTTAACATGATATGGTTATGAAATACAAACCAAAAAAAACAGAACGGCAAGGTTGTAAGACTTCCTTCTAAAATTAAATAACCAAATAAGAGTCCAAAAATGTTGATATAAAATGTGTAAAAGCAATTAAATATAAATTATAGTGGTGTAATTTCATTGTGTTTGGACAAAGGCGCCACAAGTATGACTTTATACCGCTTAATAGAACAAAATTACATGAATACATCTGCAGCAGTGTTGACATGGCTGTTGATGACCACCAATGACTCAGTGATTGCTTTGCCAGGTGTTGGGATTTCAGACCCCACTAGCTGGCCTGTTCTTCTGTTTGGAACAAATAGTCCCTGGCCATCGATATTTTGAACCATGGCCAGTCTCTCACACTAACATTTTGAATTGCTCAACCACAGATAATGCTGTTTCTGGTGTCATATGACATGTTGTATTCAAGCCGAAAAAGCAAATGATAAAAGAGGTGTTACGCAAGAAGTTATATTTAAGAATTTAAGAATTAATAAGAATAATTTAAATATATTCTAGCACTTTCCCTGAATGGAATGTGTCACAAAAAACTTAAAATCTATGTATAAGATATAAAAGATATAAGATATAAATGTATTAGAATGGGTAGTGTGGAGAGAGATGGAGTTTCCAGAACAAATCATAATTTGTGGACACATGAATTCTGCAGATACCTGCAACTACAAAATATTCTCCAGGTAAAGTCTGATTTGTTTCTTTACAACGCCAAAGTTTAAAACTAAAGCATTACATAGACGTCAGATATCTTAGAGACAGTGGGATTTGGACCACACATTTTGGGGAAAAATCTGAAATTAGCCGTTCCCTACGAGTTGTATGGACCATAATACTATATTAAGGAATTTGGGGAAATAGCGCCACTGATACTTGACAAATGGCTAGTAAGTGACACATTTCTTAAGACAGAAGAAGCCCAACTGGGGGGGAAATATGGAAAATTATTGATGAATGTCTTTATCAAACATTACTTAGTGTTGCGAATCTCTTGCTAATAAAGATCTATGTGGTGGGAAAAACCTATGGAAGGTACACTGAGAGAAAGAGACTAGAGACCCGAGTTGTTGTTGCTGACAAAGGATCAGATTACTTAATGCCTTAATAAGGGGAAGAGGTTACATAATCAGGGTGTTAGATGACGGAGCAGCATCCTGTGTGCGCACCTGTGAAGATGTCTTGGCCCAGTCCAGGAGAACGACCATCTTTGCCGTTGTAGAGGTGCTGCGAGGAGGCGGAGCTCTGGAGGTGCTGCATGGACAGACAGTCACTCAGGACGTCCTGCTCCAGGTGAGGACAGGGCCGAAGCTGCCGATGAAAAAAACATAAGAATAAACAGAGAATGTTTGCAAGGCATGATGTTGAGTCACTCCATCTGGTTTGCAAGATTACACAAGGACAAAACACAGCTCCAGTTTTGTTTATTTGTAGGCTGGACGCTATGTGGGGTGTGTTTTTATTCCCCCTTTTGTTTTCTCTTTTTGTGCAATAACGTGATAGTAATGTTAATTTGAAACAGTGACTCCACAAATGAGAATACATTGTCAGTCAGGGGGAACCGGAGCAAAGATCAGACACTCCCTTTTTGAGTCACGCGTTGGCCTCGAACATTGTGGGCAAGTGATCACGGTGCCAACTCAGAGCCAATGCGAGATTGCTTCTGTTTCTCTCACTGCCAACAGTAATGGGGGCAACTGAAGACACATTTCAGCTGGAGAGTCGATCACACGCAACGCAGAAGAAGCCTAAACCTAAGGAAACTTGTGTCAGTTGGAGAAATGGAACATCTGCCTTATGGATCAGTGGAATAGCTGACCTCTGTTGCATACATCAGCGGATTTCTCTGTAATAAAATATTACAGTTGCTGAGGTATACACCAGGAGTGAACTAACAACAACATCTTTTCTTTACTTTATTAACCTTCAAAAAACCTGTCAGTTCAACACTGGGACTGGGACAATCTTTAGCTGATTATTTAAAAGTAGGTAGAAATAAAGGCATTTTAAACCAACTGTGTGTAAAACAGCATGGTGTGTCAAAATCAAGATTGTGACTGGAGAATGAGGAATCTTACAAAACTCTCTATGGCATCTATTTGACTCAAGAGAGTCACTATGCATTCATAAAAGCCTGATATAGATCATTCTTCTCCAACATAGACCTTTGTGGTTGTCCACAAACTAATACAACACATCAATGAGCCACAATGTTGCACTGGGTTCTCTAACGATGATGAGAAAATGTGCAATTACAATAACTAACTAACCACCATTGTAAATAAAATATACCGTGTTTATATCAATATTTATCGTTCAAACATTGATCAAGTTGAACCAGACATTTAATCATATTCAGTTAACTTTTATTCTTCAATTTAAAGGGTTCAACTGCTATATAATTTCAACTTATTTATCATGCTTTATACACATAGAACGTGTTTGCTTGTTTCGATCCAGTGATGCATACATTTCCACTTAGAAAAAAGTTTCAACTCATAAGGTTGAACTTGAGAACAGCTGTGCAACAGGCTCCTAATCATTCGAATCCAACATAATTGGCTTCAGTTTATCAGACGGGATAAAAACCTGTCAGTGTTGCTGTGAGTCATTTGGACCAGTACAAGTGTTATTTGTAAAATAAATTGCAAGGTTGGTGTTGTTCACCATGCTTTTAACATCATCATCATCATCATCATTGCAACTCATCTATCTGCCCACCTGTTTATTTGTGTCTGCCTGTCTGTCCATCCATCCAAAAATCCAGCCTTTTGGTATTCCACAAAAATAAACTCCACATTATATTTTGTGGTTGGAAACGTTCTCCAGCATTATCACAAAAATCTACTCTTCCCTCGGATTATTCCCAGTTCATAGTAGACGGATAACAATGAAATCTGTATGTGACTCTATTAAGACCTTCTGCCTATCACAGATGATTAAGTTTTTCAGCTAGCATCATCCACGTTGATTTTGATGATTTCACACTAAGATACTGAATGTCAGAAAATGTTTATGCGCTTGTCCTCCTGGGGATGCTTATGAGTGCCCTGAAAAACATTCATCACATGTAATTGGGGCCTGTTCTCCTAACAGTTTCTCTGGGCCGCTCCAAGAGCATTTGTTTGACATTCGTCCATAACATCTGGCCACTGGGGTATTCCGCAGTACAGCTTATTAACAATGCTACAAGCACACATGTGTTTCCCTTTACAGCGCTAAGCAAAGAAACACATCATCCAGACTGCCACTATCCAGCCCCTTCCACAACAATGAGCCCATTCTCTGTTATTTACCCGCTTCCAGTCAACGGAAAGAATGGGCTTTTGACCGTGAACACGATAGAAATGTGGTCAAACCTGATCTATTGTTGGGGAAGCGATCCTCAAAGACAGCCCTCTACCCAAACCCCCGGCCTCCCAAGCCCTAAATTAAACCATATAGATGGATCTGAGGATAATGTACATCTGAAAAGCAGAGATTACATAAAGTGGTCTGTTTGTAAGACCTGTAGTCCTACCGCATCGACTTGAATTAAGTCATGCTGGAAGCTGACGGAGGGAAAAGTGCACGGTAGCTCTTGAGCAGGGCATTGCAGGGATAACTCAGGCAAAGCCACCCACATGAATATATTCCCACTTGGATTTGTTAGGAATACTGCAAAATGAATCATGATATATAATGCCCCTTTTTAATTAATAGTATCAAATAAATTTACAGTCAACAATAAGTTAGAAACGTGTTATTTATCTCAGTTATTTTTATTTAATGCTAAAAAAAAGGAAATGTCACGTGACAGATGTCTTCAAATAAAATTCTACTTGACCAAACCACAGTGGTTTACCTTGAGATCTCTTTCCCCATTCTATCACTCTCTTGTAGGAGGTGTCTTACCTTTCTACGCACCTGTTGCTCTTTGGCCGAGTGGATCTTGACATGTTTGCGTAGGGAGCTGGGATCCGTGTAGCGCTTGGTACAGCCGGGGATCTGACATGCGTACGGTTTCTACAAGCAGAGAGAAAAATATATATGTCACACACCTGGTTAAAGTGTGCAATACATTTAAATAAACAATATTGTGAGGACAGAGACAGAAGAAAAAAAGTTTGGCAGTTATTCAAGAAGTCTTGAGAGAAGACTGATTGCAGCCGCGGCAGGGCTTTCCTGTCGCACATGGCAGGAAAACCCACAAGATCAGGAGGTGCTCCAAGGAACTGCTGATTTTATTTATTTTTTCCCCAGTGACTTTATTGTCCTGTTTATGTTAGTCAAATCAGTGGCCATGCGTTCAGTTTCTTCAATAATTGTACCATTATTTGTGATTTTGATGAAACATGGGGCAAACTAAACTAACCATGTGCTCAGGGTTACATTAACATAAGTAATGTGTACCCACTCCACTTCTCAGGAGCTTCCGTCCGCTCCCCTCTGGGCAAAGTAGTCTGCGAGGAGTGGACGGTACATTCATAACTAGCAGCCAGATCCAGCTGTGCTTAGAGAAAGTACAGAAGTAAAAGTAGGCGCTATTGTACCCCACGAGTCAATCAAAGCAGAGGGCTCAATAGGGCTCCACAGGAACACCCCGTCGCAGCTGCAATCAGCCTCTACTGGCAGAAATTGGGAAATTAGGGTGTAAGTATGCAAAATGTATAAACAGTAAGTTTGAAATCTGTTGAAGTAAAGACAAAGTTCAAAGTCCTACCTTTCAGCTGAGAATGACAGAATTTGAAGTAAGAAGAAGAGGCGGAAAAAAGCATGAAACAGAAAAAAGAAAAGATCTGTTATAAATGAGTCAATACAAAATCCTCTCCCTGTTTAGTTTTTTATTGAAATCCAGGTCTTTAAAGCAAGTGATTGTTCTTTTTCAGTTGCTGTTGCATGTGTGTATATAGGTCCATCCTTCATTTCTTCTCCAAGTGTGGTAACGAAGCCCCTCTCTTCATTCAGATATTAATGCGGCATGCTTAATATTACTACTTAACAATGTGTGTAAAACAGTCAGCTAATATAAAATACCAATTTCATGCTTCTCCAGGAATACTGCTCATTTTTTATATATTATACATATTATGATGTTGTACATTTAGTATTGTTTGGGATGCATCTTTGTTTTACTTGTTTTGTAACAAATTGCCTGCTGTTGCTGCCTTTTTTGCCAGGTCGTCATTGTAAATGAGAATCTCAATTGACTAATCTGGTTAAATAAAGGTAAAATAAAAATAAAATAAATTAAATATATCTATAGTAGGACATGGTTTGTAGTTTTTTCAAGAAACAATGAAATATAACTGAATTAATTTATTTGCTGTTGAATACTGTGGACTAATTTGAATTTGTATTACTGTACTATTATATAGCTTCACTGTATGTCAGTGTGTATGCCGACATACAGACTGGTTGAAAGGAGGGCGATGTAAGATTAGAGTAACGACATGACATCTGTAAAACGACTGCACTGTCGTGGAGTTTCCTCATCATTTCACATTCTTCTCATTAACCAAGCAAATATAGCATGTAGCTAGCTGATTGAGGGATTTTTCCCCTCTCTGCAATTTTTTTTCTTCATCCTCAGGAATATAAGTCGGCCATTAAAGTGTAAGGGGATACGCGTCTTTATTAGCTCTGCAGCCATACCTCAACCTACTCTGTAAATAAGCCATTGTTATTGCAGGGCGCTTACAGTGCCAGTCATCTCCACCGTGTTTGTTTTGACAAGTAACGCACTCAATGCAGCGCAGAACCTTGAATTAAAAAGAAAATCTAGCACAACTTCTATGTAGAAAAAACACCATTAAAGCTTGAATATTATTTTCTCTCAAAGTGTTTTTGGCAGGGCCGACAGCTGGGCAGGTTGAATGAATACCTGAGCGGGTCGATAATGTGAAGCCATAAGCATCGGGGTCACAGATTAGCTGTATTATTTGACCTACTGTGGAAAGAGTGGGTGGTGAAGAATATCCTAAAATTTAGTCTGCATTTAAAATTCTGCATTTAAAATTCTGCTTAAGTAAAGGTTCTGAGTTAATTATTATAAATTATTATAAAATATTATGGAAATGTGAACATTATTAAAAAAACTGTAAAAATCAATTTCTCTTTCAAATTAAGTTAATTAAGTGGTGAATTTGAGCGTTTACTGATAAACATTATTCTCACTGTTTGCCACTACAGCTCTCTTTCTAGTTGCTCAGCGTCGCTGATGTTTTATTCTCTTTGGCTTCTTGAGTACTTGCTCATTTAGCCCAAATCCAGCTATCTGACCTGAGGTAGAGGGGGAAAAAAGTGATATTCTTTCCATCGTGTTTAAGAAAAAGAGCCCCCTTTTTAACAAATCTACTGTTGCTATACCAATTGAGAGTGACCCGTTTACAACTTCTCTCAAAATATTTTTTGAGGAAAATAATTCCATATTGTGAATAATCTTGTTAATAATCCTAATTTGAGTTGAAGAGTTATTTGGAGAGTTTTGTTACGTCACTGAAATGTAAGTATGGAATCAAATCGAGGTTTTAAGGATAGAGGCCGTCGTATGTTTCCCAGATTGTAAGACCTCTGAGAAAAAACAGATTTAGTTAAATTGCCATGAATCAATAAAAGTTAATTGACATGAATGAATATGTAACTACATTTTGGATTCATATGGATAAAGGCTTTACTAATTGACATGCAGTTTAGAAAATGTATATTGTATTTTTGACAGACTCCTAATACCGATCCAAAATAACATCCTTGATTTCCAGGGCTATGATTGACATAACTGTTCTGGCTTGTTGGCTCGAAGCTGGTACATGTATACTTTTTAGGGATCACATATTATATACAGCTAACAAGTAATAATCTCAGACATGTAGATATTGACATTAAATAGTTGCTGAGAGAAGAAAGTACTTTGAAATGTTGAGGTGAAACGGTTTCCTAAAGTTTAAAAAATAACAATTGAAGCCAAACAAGTTATTAACTCCCTAGCAATGTTGGCATGCGGATGGTGATAAAGTGAGTTATTGGTGGGATTACTGAGAGATGACGAGTGGCACAAGAGCTGACTCAACGTTCCTTTTCCTTTATACGTGTAAGAGAAACAGGCGAGGCTCTGTGTGATTTCACAACTCCAAGTCTGTTACCGCCCGAGCTGCTGCGACTCGGCCTAATGGTACTGATAATTTAATGATCTCTGCCGTATCACTTCTAGCGTGAAGAGAGTGAGAATGCCGCTGAGAACGTTGTTGAGACCTGGAAATAGGCATTGAAACTGCAGTGCAGTATTTCATTCTTGCTACTACCATTTTAATTTCTCTTATAATCTAATCCCTGAGTGGATTTGGTAGAAACTAAATGCAGCTTGTATCCAACACATGCAAACATTTATAGACTATAATTCCATGCAGCCATGCCTTCAACACAGCGACCACCTGGACTATTCTAAATGTTGTCCAAAGACAGGTTAAACATGAATCTACTCTGGTGAAAAATTGGGAGGTGAGACAGAGCAGAGACTTAGTTACTGACCGTGTCCAGGTGAGTACGCTGATGCTTGGCGCGGTCGCTGGAGTTGCTGAAAGCTTTCTGGCAGCCGGGGTGCTGGCACAGGTACGGCTTCTCTCCTGTGTGGCTCCTCAGGTGGATCTTCAGGTTCTCCAGACGTGAAAACGCTTTGTTACAGCTCTCGAACTGTGGGAAAAGGGAAGACGGCACACAGCTGTCACAGCTGATACAGGAATGCATGTCTAGCCAGAAACACGCACAAAGACAACCATAGACAGGCAGGTAAGCACAGGACCACACAAGGATATAAACAAACACCCACATGCATGGACACAGATGAATATAAATGGAGAAGCACACCCACACACGCAGAAAAAAAGAAATCAATCAGTTTAAAGCTGGCATATTCTGGTAAAATGTGGGCTCTGTATACGTGTGCTTCTGTGAATCAGAAAGAAGCTGTCCCACTCTTTCCCTCAGTCCCTTGATCACTCCCACAGCTGGAGGAGTTTGCTCTACACCACATATTCATCACCAGCTATGGAAAAGTGAGAGATGCTTACGAACATGGGTGGTATAATTGCGAGCATTTTTTCCATGGCTCTTAAATTACGTGGCCAATCCTGGGAGCACGGTTTAAAAACTTCTTCCACTTGAAAGACAGCGGCATTGCGTGACAGCACACCTGCCTCAAGGCTGCCGCTGTGGCCAAATTGGAGGGGAAACTTGAGTGTGCCGTACAGCGGCGGTTAATGGGCTGTAATGCATAGCATGAGATAAGTGTTCTGCTGTGTATAGTGCATTAGACTGACAAGTGACAGCGGCTGTAAACAGGCTCATATCCGACCCAGCTTGGCCCATTTGATCCAAACCACTCAGCCAATGAACACCACAGATTTGTTGACGCGTGAATGATTCATGAGGCTTCTCGCATATCCACTCCTGCTCTTGAGCAGAAAACACGGCTGATTGGTGGATGAGGCGGTCCATGTCAAGACCCCCTACCATGGCTGGTGGGTAAAGAGTCACGAATTGTATGTGTGTACAGTGGTATGGGAAGCATAGCTCAATGTTACTTATATCTACCTAGTGTTAAACTCATTTAGGTATTCAGCAGCACCTGGACATCAATATACGGAGACTGTCACAGGGAACAATAGGAGCAGGTGAAGAGCTAATGTTAGCATCCTTCTTCTTTACAGCCACTTGCCTGTCACCCAATGAGGACTTCAGATGCACGGCTTGTATGACTGGTGCATAAGAGGGGCACAGGAAAGGTGGATGCTTGACAGTAGAGACAATAAAGAGTGTCGAAGATGGAAAAGGAGTTTGCTCCCCGAAGAGTTATAGATGTATAAACTGGTTAAGTAAATGAAAGCAACTATAAGCACTTTTTGACCAAAACGTTTCAGGGAACCAAAGGAACGTAAGTCAGGCACTAAAGGTCCCTTTTGTGCATTCCTGTTTGCATCTCCACCACGTCTATATTACTGTCAAGATTAGATAAATGACACTTTAAAAAGCACAGATGGCTTTACGCATTTAAGATGTCAAGAACCTAAATATGAGGTTTAAAACACAAAAACAAGGAGCCAGGAAGGCATTTAGTCTGATAAAAAATAGGGTGCAGATACTCCGACATAAATGTCAGACAATATCTCCCGAAATAAAAGCTTCCCCACCAATTTCTTGAAAAGGGCTAAACTGACCTCAGTGCCGACACAACTTCATTTACAAACTGTTGTGGAGGCACTACGGTCTCTACTGTCCATTGTAGCCTGACCTTTAGTGAAGCCTGCTGACGACAGGTCGGGTTACGGCTAAGGAGAGAGTGACACCATTCGTCTAATAGGCCCTCAGCTTCATCTAGGCTCAATGCTCATCCCTGGTCTCCTTCATTCACTCACACAGCACAGGCAGGGCCTTCTATTCACCGAGGCTCCATTTAATATAGGCGAAACCTAAGCCAGTCACGGTAGAGCCGTGTTGGGTGACCGGGCTGATCTGTGGGTGTGTGTGCTTGTGTGGATCAGCGAGGGAGTCTTAATCTGCCCGATTATAGATACACAACGCACATCTCCTGAAGTTTGTTAAACCATTATAAACAATTTAAACGGAGCTTCTGAAGTTGTTTTTACAGAAAACAAAACTGGGCGAGCATATGTGCACCAAGACAAATGGTGTGAACGTATTTACAGCTGACGGAAAGAGTAAAACTTGAATTTGTATCACCTCATCCAGGTGGGTTTCTTCGATGTCTAAATTTATAAGCAAAACTTCAAAAACTAATCATCAATGTAAGAACCTGGATTACAAAGATTAACTACAGTCTAAAATTAGCGATGTTTTGATTTGAATTTAGATATTTGACTTGACATTTTTTTATACTCAGTGGGTCACATTTTCTATCCTTAATTAAAAAGGAGGTTCAATAAACAGCCTTATATACACAAGACGAGATCTAATCAGCTATGCTTGAGCCTGTGTGCTGTATAGAAGATAAATGCATAACTGCAACATAACTGACTTCTTGACTAGACAGCAACACAAACGTAACAATGAGGCACAGGAAAGGACTAGAATTTAGTACAAAGTAAACATTTCACCCTGGATTCATCGGCACACAACCATTCTGTCCAGGCCTCAGCATACAATCATGGAAAATGTCTTTAAGAGTTCACATCGCACTGTGTTGAACAGGCGGAAATATATTATTCTAAAGTCTTGCCAATCAAACGCTTCAGTTGGAAACGGGAGACGCAGCGAGGGTGGGAAAGTTTAATAAAAATCTCAGTGCAGAGGAACGTTCACACTGCCATACCAGTCATGACAGACGTGGTCCATGCTGACTGCTGAAATGCGGCGCCGGGCATTTGAGTTTGGAAAACAAACACGGCTATTATTGACGTGCCAAATGTGTGTATTTATGTATAAGGGAATAATCACTCTTTCATTGCTTTCTTTTTCAGCAATACAAATTTGAGGCTAAATTATAGTTACGGGTCCTCGGAGGAAACGGTGTTAATCGTGTAGAGCGTATTATTACTCTGGAAGCTGCACGAGCACGGAGACGGTTGAGAATGAGGTTTTCCTGCCTGCTGGGAAACCAATAGGCACTGCCACCCCAAGACATAGACATTACCCAGAACCCTGCGTAAAAAATGTTATGCTATGGTAAGATGTTTTAGCGTGGCCAATCCGATGGTTTCAATTACTTCTTTCAGGGAGTTCATGGACTGTCAAAAACCTACTTAGGTTTGGATGGTTGGGGCATGCAGTGCTGTGCAGTTAAATCCAGTATTGCTCTTGTTAGTGAAGGAAAGTGTTTAAAGTATTTAGTTTTGATGTGGGCAGTTTGTAGTCGTATTTTGTGCGAAATTTATGCTCCTGGTCTGCTTTTAATCCGTCTTTTTATTGTGTATTTTATGGTCTTTTGTGCTTTTCTTAATAAGTTTCATGCTCTAAATACTGACCTTTTAAATCGATGGCCCTTGTGTGGTCATCTTGTGTTAATTATGTTTTCATCTTGTCCAAAAGTCTGCTCCTTTTAAGCACTTTGTGACTTATGTCTGTGAAAAGCACTATATAAATAAATTGTACTTACTTACTTACTTTAAAGGTGACCTCATGGCAATTATACATCCTAGGTTATGGGTTTGATGCCAACTAGACTGACCAAATTAATAAATATGATGTTAAAAACCGAGTGTTAAAAAGGCATAAATGTCAATGGTTACCCATATTGTCCATGAGGAGTAGCCTCAAATATAAACTGTTTAGAAATAAATAAACACATCGGTTAAAGTGGTATGAACATGGAGTTGTGGTGACTGAGGAATGGGACACAGGATTGATTATACCATCGATATTATCTATGAAAACAGTTTAGACAGCGCTAATCACATTAATTGCTTTATACATGTTTAGTTTTCCTCTCTGGAACCTCTGTCTAAAGTAAACCGGCAGATCGCCACACGAGTAGAGCGGCACCGGCAGCGTGGAGGGATTTGAGCCCCGTTTGACGCCATCTCACTCTTGAGTAGAGGAGGTTCAGTGGCTTGGTAAACATTCGGGATGACAGCGGGGTCTTGACATGGCTGAAGGGGGCAAAGCGGGTTGAAAAGGTGGACAGGCAGCTGATCACAACAGACAGATTATGGGCCCCGAGCATGCAGGCTAGTGGAGGTGCGCCGGGCCTGAGGCCTCCATGGGAAATGACTCCTGACTGGCAGGGAAAGGACCAAACAGTTTTGGGGCTAAAAGGCAGCAGTGTGCGTCTCTCTCCTCACATGCGGCGGCTCATTAGCAACCTGCAGGAGCTGTGGATGATGGAAACAAACCAACCGTTATGGAGGGGTGTCGGGAGGAAATATGGCTGCCGACATGCCGGGCAGAAATCTGATTAAAAGCGTTAATGAATGGCATATGAAGAGAAACCCGGAGAGTTGAGGGAATCAGAGGTAAGGTGGAGGTTCTTCACTTTGAAAAAAAATATGCTACTGCGGTCCTTGCAGCCAAGGTCATCAACTACAGGAGTCATTTTTTTTTCTCCCAAGAATAAGCACTAGGAAATCCAACAGTCAAGCCTCTCTGGAGGTAGCTATAGATGCTTCAACACTAGAATACATCTCTTGCTCCGGGCAGTAATTGTATATCAAGCCACTGACTAATGATGGGGCAATGGAATTCAACTGTTTGGCTGCTTAATAGCATGACATTCACTATTACTCACATTCAGAGGAAGAAAAAAGGTTCTCAAAGCCTAAAAGCCTCCACCAATTATCCGCTGTGATTAGTTTTACCCATTGTATCCAGGCTCCTTTACAGCCAAGCCTGACATACATGAAGAAGGGCAAAGAGTGTTAGTGGCAAAAGAAAAACACTGCCAAATAAAACATGTAAAAAAAAAAGTGCCAATACTTAAAAAAACAGCCTGTATTACTTTATAAGTATGAAAAAAGGGTTTTTGGGGGAATGAGTTGTTTTATCACAAGGTGTCTTTCTCCGCCCTGACCAACGAGGAAAACCACCAACACTTCGGGATCTGTTTCGGAGGGGAAGGCTGTGGAGCAGAGTGCCCCGGCTGCGGATGGGAGGAACATGTGCATTTAATCTGCCTGCTTGCAAATGCCCTGTGGCAACCACAGCAAAGAGCAGAAAAACGTAAATGGATGAAATTATATCCATATGATTCAACGAGACAGCTAAGGAGAGGCAGGTTTCTCATGCGCTTCGTCAGGATACAAAATTAAACACAGCCTGGCTTAAAACATTCGCATTACATAGTTTACACATATCATTTCCACTGCGGAGCGGGAGCCTTTTAGCAGCCAGACTCCTCTGTTGCAAATAGGGCTTTAATTTCAATCAAAGATAAGGGTGGACATTTTTCTTCTTCTTTTTCTGAGGGCAGGAGAGATATGAATTGACACACATTTGCTTTGTTTTACTTCGAATCATCTTTTCTCCATTGCCTTCTGCACTTTCCCTAATGATTGGGAAGCCATGATTTATGAATGGTGAGATATGAGTACACACAGCCAATAGAGACGAGTGTTGTCCAGATGTGAATGAACAAGCCAGCAGAGCCAGAGCCGATAAATTGGTGGGAGGAAGTAGTCATGTAAATGACTGGAGAAATTGTTCTTAACAGCCATTTTGCACTGTGGATGGCACAACAGGAAGCACTTGTATGATGACTAAATGAGGCCGCTCACATAATAAGCCTGCCCAGCTGTTCCGTTCCTCTCACAGAGTGTTTGCTAGAGATTGAGGAGGAAGTGCAGTGATGGATCTGAACCCCTGTTCCTGCGGTGGAGGCCTGGCAGAGTGTGAGCCTGGCTGCACAACAACATGGTGAGGCTTCATGGAAGCACTTAACCTGCTGTGATTCAGAGGCCTTCATTCAAATGTCTACCAGCTCTGCAGTCCTGCATCAGATTAGAGAGCTAAGATGTGATTTCCTCTTAAACCAGGCAGCCTGGGGTTTACTGGTTCACCAGGTTGAGGGGAAAAAAGGAAAACAGGGTCACGTTCTCAAAGAAATGAGGCAGACTGACAAGGAAAAAGGATATGTCTCGTGTGCTATCATGCAGGGTTAGCAGGGAACCAAACCGACTTCCAGCTTGATTCCTCTGTTGCCCAGACATATTACATTTTCCTTCTTGTCAAAGGCTGAGGGTGTCAAGGAATTATTTTCACACAGACGTACTTTACACGGGTCAACTGTACACCTTTGACTCTACTTCTAACTACTGATCCGTCCATATCAATGCTTCTCAGTGAGAGAAGACATAACTACAACAGAAGATTGCACAATGAGTGCTTATAAGCCTTTTTGTTTTTTTTAAATGGAATCTGTCACGTTGCTGGCTTTATCGATCTGACAACTATGAGAATAGTTTTTGGGCATTTACACATACTGTGGGTCTCCATAATGGCTCTACTCAGACTTGACAAGACTATAGCGTTAACAAGATATTTGGCCCCCTGGTACATGACAGGAGTGAAAAATACTTTTTCTCTGCAAGACATTTAGAATTATGTTGCCTGGTTTCTACAGTCCTAAATCTCCCATGAAGAAGTTAGGCTACGACTCTTGTTAGATTCTTACGTGTTTGCACGTATTTATGTACATAAAAAAACAAAAAAAAACAACATCAATACAATACAAAAAAGCTTCATATTGTGAGAAGTTGTAATGGATGATAGCTCCAAATGTAGAGGGACTTGGCTGATGATTAGTGTGATTGTGCAAGTTGTTGATTTTTTCTCTTTAGTATTGCATTGCGAAGGGAAACAAATCAATGAAATGAGCAGAAGAAATTATTGCTTAAATGAGAAATTTTGTGTTTCTTTCTTTAATCTAACCTTGTGCTGATGCTGCCTTTTTGTAAATGTAACCATTTTGAATTTAGACTTGACTGGTGTTGGAGGTGTTGTGGGAAAATCTTCTCGGTCTGACATGGTAAGATTGCAGTCAGAAGAACTCAAAAGAGTTTCATAGAACACTTCTCTTTCCAAAGCCTAAATTGGCATCATATTCAAGGTGTTAGGTGCACATCTCAAGGGGGGAATTTATATTCCTTTGCAAAAACAGAGCAAGTACTTAAAGGTTGACAGATGAGGAGATTTATTGTACAGAACGGGTTGAATATTGGCCATCTACCACCGGACAAGAGAGGGATACGTGGTGTTCCCTTTGGTGAGGAGACACGTGATCCTTTGACCTCCCATTCAGTGAAAGTCTTCTAAAAGAACAATCCCACTTTGTCTGGTGACAGTGTTTATTCTCACAGGCCAATCCTTACCATTTATAATGACTAATTAGAGTGCAATACAAAGCTTCCAGTGCCGCAGCCATTAGAACCTATCAAGGCATTAATTATAAACCCATTCACGAAATACGAACCCGCCATGAAAAAGACAGACTCGGGGTTACGCAATGAAAATCCTAAACATGATCTGTGTTCCGAGCCGGCGCCGGGACTGATGTTACTGGCAGTCAATGCAGGATCCTGTTTGACGGGCCCATGAGCTACGGCGTCCTCTGACACCCGGGCTTCAATCTGTCCAGCACCTTTCACTCACACCTGCCTCTATTCTCACACCCGCTTTCTCTCTCTGTCTCTCGCTCTGCTCTCTTTTTCACCCTTCTGCCAAAAAAGCTCCTCTTGCTCTGGCCCTACAATGGGGTGTTATATAGCTCGACGTGCTCCATGACTCCATTTCATATCCGTTCTATTGAGGGATGATAGACACCAATTCAGCAGCAGCCAGTAATGACAATAATGTTATGTTTAATTGATCCAATTAATCTCTCTTTTGTTAGACTATTAGACAAATACTGTTTAGTCCAACAGAATGATTGGGCTGTGATCTGAAGTGATGTTTTTATTGGATCGTCACTATCATCCATCATCTTTGCTGACTTTGCCTCTCAGTGTAGTCTAGCATTCTAACTATTCATTTGACGTTTTCCTCTTAAAAAAAAAAAAAAAATGGTTGAAGCTGCATTTTGAATATTTGCATACTGTCCACTCTAAATCACCATAAAGAAAATAGCTCTTTATTTAAACTTGTCTTGTCCACTTATACTGTAATATCCTTAATTTCCCAGGGTGAAAATTGTCCAAACAAGAAGAAAGTGTGTTACTCACTAACAATGCAACAAGTCTCATGATTGCATTTCCTTTTGGTCTATTGAGGCTGCTGGCAATTGAGAAATTGGCATCTTTTGACATTGCCAAAGGTCTGGAAAGATGCCCTTGCTCTGACAACAACTCCTGACATTAACCAGTCATGCTTTAAAAAGAAAGAAAATGCAGGGTATCAATCCAGAAAACCAAAGTGTATTGCCAGTAGCTGATTTATATTTGTGTGAAAGTGTTTTAGGGTGTTCTTTTTAGAAATGTGTACTCTTGCGGTGATCAAAAAATATTTCATGCCAATGTGCACAATTAAAAATCAATTGACATCTTTTTGTATTTCAGATGATACGGTAGATGTATTTTTCAACCATGCCTATTGGGCATGAAATTCTTGTGTGACAACCTGACACAATAAATTGTTGAAGTCACAAGTCCTGTAACTTAGAGACTTGTTAGGTAAAGAAATTAAAGCCCTTCTCCCTTTTTTTGGCAAACCATTCGTTGTCCACACAAGGCATGAGTTGACACAGCTGTCTAAAGACCCACTGTAGCATACACTGGGCGACTCTATAACTCTGACGTGACAACAAATAAACACTGCAGAAGCCCAGTGAGTTGCCAAGCCAAATACCTTGATGCCAGAAGCAGTATAGTGTTCAGACAGAAAACATGCCAGGGATATTAAACAATAGGTCAGCATGGCATTGTGATCAACACCAGCATAAAGACTCAAGCAGGGTATAGGGGAAGAGAATGCATTTATGCAACCCTCTGGAGGGCGACCAGACCACAAAGCCTTCTGAGTAAAAAAAAGCTGCCAAAGAAATGTGGTGCAACGGTGCCCCTAGATTAGATTTGTTCTCTCCTCAGCATGCCAAGGTTGTGTTCATTTCTGCTCTCTCTGGGTTTCTGGGTCCAGTTTCTAGTTATGTGGACATGGCTGGTTACAATATATCAGACTGCGCTGGATATTCAATGTGTCAAGTCAAATCATGCCACAGGCGTCCTCGGCGGGCACATCACCATTCATTCACGTTTCAATAAATCAATTCACCACATTTTAGTATAGGGTTCTCTATTCATATTCAATTATTCGGCGCACACTAACACGCCTGTGCCCACTGTCCTATAGGAAAACACATTTATTTGAGTACAAAACCACTCCCCATTCCTGTGCAATTACGACGGGGACTCGAGGAACCCGCCAACTGCAAAAATCCTGAGGTCCTACTATCAACTGATACTCTACAGTTAACCTTTTCATGGGATATTTCCTTCAAATGTCTCGTCGGACATATGTTTATGTGAGCCGTAATATGAGTCCCAGCCTGGTACTCGTACACAATTTGCCAATTAAGAGTGCAGCACATTACAACATAGCATTTTCCCCATACACAATATGTATTTTCTGGCTGTACTTTAAATCATGCATGACATGAACAAAATTTCTTGGCTTCCTTTCAGAATAAAATTGGCATACCAGTGATTTTTGTTTTGCCACTGACAAGGATGCAGTGCAATCTAAATGGCAGCTGCTACGTGACACAGTATGAAGGATGGCTGTTTTGAGAAATTGGAAGAACAGAGGAAAAAAACAAAAGGATATGCTCCGACTTAAAGGCTTCTTACTTCTACTGTAATTCTGCACGAATAACTGAACCAATCTGGTTCTAAACCCTGCATAAACCTTTTTACATCGATGTTAAACCAATTCCAAAGCTGGACAGGCTGAATGTGAAACAGATGTTTTCAGAAGACAGAGATCATTGGGGTGTAAACCTCTAAGGGGGAGAGGTAAATCCCAACTTAAATATCAGTCTTTGTAGTGCCAGCTCTTCTGGGTCACAATCATAAAACAGGATAATAAGAAAGTTTTGTGTCCTTATATGTCCCACTGCAAAAGTTCTAAAGTCCTGTTTTTCAGTTTTTTTCTCTTATTATCAATCATTTTAGTAGATGTGGTTTTGGAGAGGACTCATTGTTTTGATATATTTGCCATTTAACGCAACAATGCTGAATATTCTTCTTGGATCTTTCCATTCGGATCTCTCTTCACTCCGTCACTCTCTGGTTGGCATTTGAAAACACATTGAAAGTCTTGACAGTGTAAACACTCACAGGTCTCAGTCTCAGAGTTTTGTGTGCAATGGCTGTGCTAATTCTGCATTCAGTACATACCAAATCACCTGTCATGCATAACACCTTGTGATGAATTCTGGGCAAAAAACGTCGTTTTATGGGATGACATCAGTGGAGCTGAATTGCCTGTCTGGCTCCGTTTCTTCCAGCCTTCACTTCTTTTCTCAAACATTCAAATTAAACCCGGCACACTAACCACAGAACACCGCAGTGCATAATTTAAACTTGACACCCTAAACGTAAACACGTCTTTCGCTACATCATTTATCCATACTTCTCTTAGTGTTTATTTTGCACGGTAGCAACTCATATATATTAGCTGCAGGTCTAGCCTTGTCTGGTGTGGTGCGGTGCGGTGTGGGTCTGGCTGGGTGGAGGGATACTGTCGTCTTGAGTTGTGGTGTGGCCCTGAGGCAGAAGTGGTCCCGTTGTGTATAAATGTTCTTCTTGTTTGCTTGTTTGTTTGGTGGGCGATGTGAAGGCGGCCATGGGTAAATGTTGCTCTGGACTCGGTTCTATGCGGTGCCCTCTGCCACACTGACGAGTCAGCAAAAAAACAAAAACAAACATCTGGATGCTTTAAGAGATTCATCACCGACTAACCAGTTTGGTGGGTATGTTTACAGAGTGGCTGCTGTGGCACAAAACAGGGCCAGTGTGTAAATGTGAGGTGTGGGAGAGGATGGTAGCCTCAGAAGAGAAGGGACCTGTTATGCCCGGTATAATGCCACAAATACACTTTGGCTATAATTATCTGTTTGACTGTAGAAAAAAAAAACGTTAAGCACACCTCCACAATGCTGATGATCCATGACGGTATGCAAAAAAGCACTACTATTTAGCACAAACAGGGGAACTTTAAAGGTGCTATAGATGGGATTCAGAGCATCAACATTGCAGCAAGTAAGTAAAGCTTTAGTGGAGTTAAGTATACCTAAGCATAGAAAGAAGTCGCTCTCCCTCTGTGTGTTGTAATCGAAGCAACACACTCTCGGCTTTGTTTACATGGCCGGCCCGGCCACGCATGCATGTGTGTCTGCCCAACTGGGTAGCTCATTGCCGCCGCTCAGCACTGCTATCATTCAGCAGTTACAGCTGCTTAAGCAATAGCATAGCGCCGACCCTCCAGTTCCACCTCGGGTAAACACTGTTAGCTGTCAGCACTGTTAACCGTTGTTTGCACTGTTAGCTGCAAGCGCCGGCTCAGCCACCACAATGTTTAAAGCCGTGTGGAGGCACTAGATATGCTCTGAATTTCTAATAAGGCTCGTGACCTAACAAGGAGATCCCACAGCTCTTCTTCATTCACCCGCCCTCTGCATAAACCAGGTTTGCATCCCTGCAGCAGCCCCCTGAACATGACGGAAAGCCCTGAACACCCACCCCAGCTTCTTCTATCAGATGTATTAGTAAACTGATCTGGCTCAGTAGAGAGGTTAAACTGATTAAGGCTTTGGATGGGACACAATTATGACACAATCTCTGTGCAGCGTATAACCAAACCCAGCCCTGGGTCTTCAGGTTTCAGATACCAGAGCGTGATTAAATGTTGAGGAAATGGGGAAACTCAAAATATTGCATTCCAGACAAATGCAATTAGAGTGTATCACATGTAGTAAATCCTGCATGCTTTGATACCTGGTTATGAGGTTTAAGGCAAGTTAGCTGTAGACCTTTTATAGCTTGAGTTCATTGTAGCAGTGATTAATGTTTTCAAGAAATGCTCCTCTGCTTATATTGTGCATTTTATATGAAAATTGTTTATGCTGTATTTCCAAAAGTCACAATCACGCAGGTCTGTGTCGTGTCCTCACATGGGTGTCCATAATGCATGTGCATGTCTTGAGCAATAAGTGACTATGCAAAGAATGAACATATTTTAACATTTTGTACTTACAGGAAATTTTGTCAATCCAATAAAAACATACCTAAAGACCTGTTGACATGTTGAAAGGAATCATACAGGCAGAGAGAGATAGAGCGACTGAAACTTTAACACTGAGTGTTAAATATAAAACTTTTGAGGTTTTTAAATCTTAAAATCAATAAATAATTAAGCTTGGAACAAAACTAGCACAGTCCTTAATTCCGATCTAAATGATAGATAGTGGGAGTGAAAGACAAGAGTGCTGGACTACATTACTGCAAAAAGATTGACTGGAAAACTTTTTCGGCCTGACAAGAAGTTGGCCTGGCCGACTCGACAAGGAAAACAAGCAAGATCTATCTATCCAGGGCTTTCATTCGAATGCCAAAACATCAGTCGCAGAGCCCCTCCGCCAGCAGTTTCATCATACGAATATCACATATGGACAGTGTTGTGTTAGTATTAGCATGACGAGTGGTATGCCAAGCGGCACAGCGGACCTGACAGGAAGACAGAGGATAACCACAGGATGGGGTTATGGGTTTGTAGAAATAAATTAAACTATCTAGCTACCTGATGGACTCATTTGCCTGGGGAATGCCTGACAAAGTTAATTCTGGAAATGATTTAATGGGTAGCAGAAGCACGGGACTTTGTGATAAAGTGCTAGAAGTTGATCTCCGCCAGGTCTTTATTGGGACCTGATTGGGTCTTTGCATTTGTGCCAATTAAACAGACTTAAGGAGCTCCGTTTCCAAGCGTGCAGTTACTCCTGACATGCTGAATCAATGCTCTTTCTCGCCTATTCACCTTGAGTACTTCCAATGAGCCACATACAGACCTCTCCTCTCAGAGTACACTTGAGTGGATATGTCAGTGTACAACCTGAGGAACTACTTCTCCTGGCTCATCCACAATATTTTGGGTTGGTCAATTTGGTTTACGTGTATGCATGAGTTCCTAATGTCAGTTTAAATAAATGTCAGCAAATAATTCGGGAGATTTCATATGTTTAAATAACCTGAGGAATGAAGAATGAGAATAACATATATTTTTTTTATCTCTGCAAGGTATGTGTATGTATGAGCCTCTTTAGGATTGTGTATAGTGAACCAAGCTCAATACATTTTCACTACAGGTAGTTTTGGCCTTCGTTTGATCAGAAGCTGGACTCTGAGATTGAGGCCTCTAAGTTGTCCAGACAGGCCACAGTGTCAAAGGCTCATACGGGTACAAACACATTAATATCAACGTCACTCGCCACCCTCACCCGGTGCCCAGACGGCTCCAGTTTCACGCGGCATTCAGAGGAAAAGTCGGGTCATGTGCTGAACCTCAGTTTTAATTAGCTAATGGCACTCCCTGTTTCATCTCCTGGCCTGAGCTGATTGCTCACAAAAGACTCCATTTAGCCTGAAAAACACACGGCATCTTGGCACCGACCCGCGCTCTATGTCTCAACGCTGCTGCTGCCGAAGGATTTTGCCACTCTCCTCCAAAACTCAGTCCAGTAAATCTAAATATATATATTTGCTGGTTTCACACCAGTGAATAAAGAGGAAATTCCCTGATCCAAGTTTTTTTTTCCAGCGGGCCTTAGCATCCAACTTTCCTTCAACAAGTGTTTTGAATGTGTCAGTGAGTGTTTTGGTGTATGTCTGCGTGCGCTCACATGTGTATGCGTTTGGACAGACTCCAATTAAGCAGCTAATGCTGGCTGCTTTTTATCACTGTGAAATGGGCGGGTGGCTTTCTGTCTTGCCTTTGGCTCTAACATATGACTAACACTAAAGTATGCGAATCTACCCTTTTATGGAGGAATTTTCTTTTACTTTGAAATAATTTGTCAATTACATCACATTGATGGTATGAACCCTGGGAGAAGAAACTAGGAACTTTATTCAAATAACAAAAAAAAGTGTAAATGTAAACTACTATAGACATGCTGCAAAATGTTCACCTCTTTACTTAATGAGATTTAAATCAAACTTTAAAAGCACACCTTCTCAGCCGGTGAAAAAATGGTTATTAAAATGAAGCCTTAATATTGTATTCAAGCCAAAACTGTCTTAACAGAACCACCTTCTTCATCTAGAACACATAATTCACCTAAACCGTGCCCTTCTCAAAAGATTATTACTTTAGAATTCTGCATGTTAATAAAGTAGCATAACAAAACCACCGAATCAGGTCTTATTCCTTGAATCCTTCATCCCACCACAACATGTCCTAAGCGTACTATTGTTTGAGTACCAAAATAAGTGCTCAGGGCTGTAGTCCTGCCTGAAGTCATATCATGTAAACGCTCTCCACACAGACAGCTTTGCGGTTTGGGAGGATATTATTTGACCTTAAGAGCTCACAGACCAGTCTTCAGACACTTCAAATCCGCCAGGCCGGCCTCTGACAAAGCAGAGCAATATCAAAGTCTGGGACCATGTCAGGGCTACTCTTGCTGGATATATTTTTAATATTTATGCAGACACAGGAAAAAAATGTAATAAACTGAAACAACAAGTGAATTAGGCATGAAACACAACAGGATATTGCAGAGAGATTATGTTGTTTCCTCTTTGCCCGTGTGTCCTACAGTGCTTGCCTGCCCTACACATCAGCCCGGGGCTAGCTTTAATTGGCGGGGAGAGGGAACCAAACTTATTTTGTAAAAAGGGAACAGAATCTTTTTTACAGCCACAAACTCAGCCATCTACATTAGGAAGGAACTGACTTTATTTTAATGCAGAATTTCTTAAAATATGAGCTAGGTACAGACTGTGACAGGCTCATGCAGGGGTCTGGGTACGACTTGTGATAATGACTTTTTCCTGCCAAGACGCAGCATGAAGTAAATGCCATGCAGCTGTATGAAGAAAAAGAGATACAGTATATATATTGAGAGAGGGAGGCAGGGGGAGAAAGAGGAGAAAGATGTGTTATGTTTGGACGTGAGGAGAGCCCTGTTTCATGAGCGCCCGTCGGAATCTGCTGCTGGAAAGATAATAAAGGGATTATCTCTGTTTTTTCTCCAGAATTTGGTCCCGACACAGAATGTCTCATCTGCTTCCTCTATACGAATTTCTCAAATTCTTGAATGCCTTTGTCTATTGCATGAGCACCACAAACACAAGAGGCATCAGAGCTAGTCACCAGAAAGCACACAATGATGGCGGAGGGAGGAAAATCGCATCCACCACATAAAACAGGTAAAATAATCTCAACCGTAGCAGGACTCAACAAATGTATCTGGTCCATTTGTGCTCATAAACTGAAGTTGTTAAGATGATCAATGCGCGATCAAACTTTCTGCCCTTCACCATTTGTGTAGCACCTCGTAGGGCGCGGTTCTAACTGCCTTCTTTAATGCCGTAAAATGTTTGACATTTGAACATTCTTGTCACCTTGTGGCACGTTGTGAATTGAATTAAAAGTAAATACATAAGTTGTCAAGAACACTGTTATGTTTAAATTAACAGCAGTAATAAAACAATGAACAGTCCTAATCAACTGACATTGCTTTAAAAGGACGTCTCTCGTGGTCGGGACTAAGATGGAAGGAGAAAAGGCGTGAAAAAGGAATTGAGGCGACACGTTTGCATCTTTACAAGCACCCCTGGTTTGTAAGTATGTAGTACTTACTTAAATCTGTATAGACCATATACAAACACAAACACAGTTACAAATACGCAGAGAGGGTGTGTTTATTTTCTCTGGCCTTCCCAGTTTATCTGCTGAATTCCCAGATCAACATACATTCAATCCCTGCTGATTAGATGTGTTGATTCAAGCTTGAAAACATTTCACATCTCTGTTTATGCTCCGTCGGAAAAGCAGGAGTGTTACAACCCGACGTACTGTACTCGGAATCAATACTTCCTATTGTGAGAGTCAATGGAAACAATATCCCCATTTGCAAATAACTGCATGGCTGTGAGTACGTGTGTCTCTGTGTGTGTGTGTGCTTGAAATGAGGGTGATTGGGAGGTTATGGTGTTTTTTCCGCGTTTCACAGTGCCTCATGTCCGCAGACAGAATCCAGTGGCTCCTCTACACTGAGCCGAATTGTTCCAGTGCTCACATGTGGTAATCATCTCCGAAAACACACGCATACACACAACTTCGCAGTGACATATTCATGCATACACCTCCACCGTAAGAACATACAAACATTCACTCAGTGTCTATTTGCAGTGTGTCACCCAGATGTCACGACAGTCCTCGGACTAAAAGCCACAATCGCACAGCGCTGCAAAGAGCAGCAGCAACAACAACGGCAGAAAAAAAGAAGAAGAATGAAAGCCTTTAATACAACACGATCCTAAGGCATAATTAACAGCTGGGGCACGTACAATGCAGCAAATTACTTCCAAATGTTTTGTTCATGCTGGGCAGAGGAAGCAGAACACTAATACCCTGGAGTGACGTAAAGCAGGGAGAACAGCAGCAACAGTGCAGTTTGGGTCTTTTTGGCTTAAATCGGCGTTCAGCTCAGATGTGCACTAACAAGTATCAGAATAAGTCTGAATCAAATTTCTTATCAGATCTTAAGAAATCTGCCATAGAATACGACTTTCTATTAAAAGACCCTCACATCAGCTAATTTTACGAGCAAGTGTTACTTAGAAGAAAGAAAAAAAAATCCAGGCCTTGTTTATTTTTCCAAGAATAAAAAGGCCTGGAGATAAAACAGGTGCTGTAGCAATATTGCAAACTCAGTGTTTCAATAATTAGGATTTGGAGGGGTTCCTGAACTTGAAGAGGACCACTTGTGACAGGGGCTTAGGTTGAAGCCATGAATTGAGCAAGACTAGCAAATGTTACCGACCATCTCTCTGCGGCTCCCTTCTCCAGACTACTACATTTCTCTTCATGTTTGGCTTGGATATGAAGCCAACTCACTTAATACTTGTGGGACAGCTAAACATTTAAAGCTCCCATTTAAAAGGATCAAGTGTAGGCATTGTTTGGTTATGTTAACCATATGTGTTGGCTTTTCATGATCTGAATCCAGTCTCAAAAAACAGAGCGCTCATGAAAATAAACATGGCTTCGCCCTACACAAATTGTGGACTAATTGTATATTTGGATTAAATCATTCTTAAGGTTGGAGGGCTTTTTCCATTTGCTAAGGGACGTGGGGGAGTGACAGCTTGACATTGATTAGTGTGTTGACTTGTGGAATTGGAGCCTTACCTGTAAAGAATACAACCACAAATCTATTTATACTGACGAGGTAGTGCCGCTCTTACAGCAGTTACATCTTCAGAGGAGAAAAAACAATCTTTTTTTTTTTACCTGTTCCACTAAAAATACGGGAATTACAATCATAACTGTTTCTCAACCAAAACAAAATAGAGGTTTCTGTTGAAAAGTAATCAGCAGTGAAGCAAGTCCAGTCCTGTTTTTGGACACAATGGACATATCTAGTTGAGGAAAAATCCTCTTGAGGGACCGTATTACTTTGTGAAATATGTGCTTGTGTTTAATTCAAACAGAAAAACATTATTTGTTTGAATTAAACACAAGCACATATGGTTACAATTATGGGACAAACTATAGGACTCATATTGAACCAATAAATACAACCAAATACTTAAAAAAAAAGAACCAAAGATTAGAAAAAGAGCTGACTATGAGGAGATTTACAACAATACTGGATGTGTTGTGAATATGACTGACCACAGGTGTTTGTTTTTTGGAGTCTGGCAAGCGTTGGCTGGATAATTTGACAGGATTATGATAACTCACCATACACTTGTTGGGTTTCTCTCCGGAGTGGACTCTCATGTGAATGAGCAGTTTGTAGCGTGCGTTGAAGGGCTTGTAGCGACGAATGCAGCCGGCCCAGAAACAGGTGAAGTCCTCACCTTTGCGCTGGTCAATGTGGACTTTCTCAATGTGCCTCACAAGCTCCTCCTGCTGCTCGTACGCAGCACTGCAGTCAATCCAGCGACACACCTGCTTATCAACCACTACTCCTCCTCCGACATCTTCCCGCTCCGGGGCTGTGTGCGACCCAGGAGGGCCAACAGAGGTCGGTTTAAGTCCCAGGGAAGAGGTTGGTGCCGTTTGCTGGCTCTGGTGATGCAGCAGGCCCCCAGGACTGGGCCCCCCGTATTGGTGCAGGTGGTAGGGCGGAGGCATAGCAGGGCGAGAGGTGTGGTGAGGCTGACGAATGTGCCCGCTGCGACCACTTAAGTGATGGTGATGATGATAGTGGTGCTGAAAGAGTTCATCTTCGCTTGGAGAAAAATCATCCAAAGGCTCTTGTTTGAGGACGGCCCCTGATCTTTGGCCCCCATCCAAGAGAGCCCCAACCTCAGGCCCCGAATGCAGCATCCCAGACATCAGGGCCCCACTCATCAATAGCCCCAAGCCGTCACAGCCTCCTCCACCTCCTCCCACACCTCCCCCAGCAGTTCCTCCAGCCCCGCGCCCCGGCAGCATGGAGCCCCGCTCCTCACAAAGCCCCTGGCCCTGCTCCGGCTCCACTGATGACACTGAAGAGGAGGACGAGGAGGAGGAGGAAAAGGACAGCAGGCAGGTGGCAGGTGAGGATAGCTGACAGCTCTCCTGTAGCGTGGCCCGCTGGGGGCTGCCGTGAGGTGGGGGCCTCTGGGGGGCTTCCCGTGAGCAGGAGTTAGAGGGTGGGGATGTAGAAGAGGAGGAGGAAGACGAGGAGAAGCCGGCACTGCTGGCGTGGCTTGGCGAGAGATTAGTGCGGAAACCGTTGACGCAGGCAACCATTGACATCTGGGAGGAGGAGCAGATGATGGCGGTGATATTGATCTCCTCGGAGGAAGTGCCAGTAGCCAATGGGGAACCTGTGGCAGTAACGCTGCCAGCAGTGGCAGTGGACGATGAGGCCAGAGACAGGCAGCGTCGCCTCAGACTGCTAGCACTGAGCAGCCGCGCTGAATGACGGGAGCCAGTCGGGGACAAAGCCAGCGGGGAGGAGCCATCTTCATTATTAAACGGTTGCACTGCGTTCCCTGACACAGCGCCATCTACACCACTCACTGTGCACACGCCACTACCGCTGTTGCTAACATGCGGCGCTCCAACTATATCGTCCCTCGACATCCCCAAAACTTGGCCTGCCCTGCAGTTCTGAAACCCGGCCGGAGACGTGCTATGGACCCCGGATGCTGAGGTGGAGATCTTGTAGCCCATTGAGTTCTCCTGTTTGATCGGGTAAGGGAGTGAGGAGCGAGTCCCGTTGGCACCATCACAGCCAAGGCCGGGTGAGGCCCCCGGCAGGGTCCTCTGGAAGGCAGAGGAGGATCTGTAAGACACACAAAAGAGGAATATGAGCGCTATTAGCTCACAGGCTGATGACAGACACTGGCTGGTTCATCCTTCCCACCGGCAGCACAGTTTAGCCTTTTTTCTAACCCCTCCTCCTCCAAACATTCTCTCAGTTTACATAAAAATCCTATCATCCTAAATGTGTCCCACTGATTGAAAATATTTCAACCAATTCTTTCATACATCATAAGGGACCTAATGGAAACAAACATTTACATTGAGTAGGATTCAGGGACATAAGGCTATGCTGGACACTTGGTAGTATCCACTGCTGATGATCCAGAGTGTTTTCGTGAATAAATGAAACAGGATCTCCTGGTAGTGAGAGGATATGAATGGGCATTTATGACTAAGAATAGATAGAGGGGGAGGGATGATGGCTACCGAGACCGAGAGGCCACTGGCTAGTGTGTCCATCTGACAGGCTTTGATGACACAAAGGGGTTAAACCCAACCCAATATTGGGGATAAATAGGGAGTCACCTGTTTTGGTGGCATAATTGCGGCCTATGAAGGGTCACCGTTTACAATACTGTGTATTATGGTGGGAATCTTTGCCCCACTGAATGGGGAACCCAGGTCAGATTTCTCCATGCGTTGCTGTGATCTCCTACATAATCATTCCTGTCATTTGGCTCATTATGGATTTTGTCCAAAGCCCCTGAGTGATGTGAGAAGAGCTCTCTTTTCTCCGGGCTGTCTCATGAAGGAATCGTCTTTGTCCCTTCAACCTGAGCACGCTGGGGGAAAAAAACAGAGCTAACGCTAGCTAGGACTGGAGAAAGCCGCTAGAAGAGTTTGTCATCGTTGTTGTTAATAAAGACTTCAACCCCTCTCTCTTTCTATTCAGGAAAACCATTTCCTGTTTGGCTATAGCGAAAATATTGAGAGATCATATGAAAGAAGTGAATGGCTATCCAGAAGCACTTTGGTCAGATGAGAAGGGGAAAGAAGGGACAAACCCCACGACAGTGAACTTTACTTTAAATTCTCTCTGACTGGACCAACGGTAGTCAAAAATTGCACAACAGGAGAATCGCATTAGTATAACATAAATGTTGTACTGTGGACCCCACCCGTGTGTTTTATGAGACTGGGTAAAGCTTTCCAGCTACATATGTGTACATCTGGTTCAAAATAGCAAAGATAATGAAAAACACATTGTACCTGTATATTGTTAGTAATAGTACACCCAGCAGGAAACATTCAAAACTGGAACAGGAACAAAATTATGATAAAACAGCAATGATAGTGACAGTTTACCTGGAGTCTTGGTGAGGGCCGTCCTGCAGAATGAGGTCGGGTGTAGGTCTGTCGCTGTGGTGGCTCTGGGTATAGAGCCCCCCTAAATGACCCCCCACCAGCAGTGGCAAGCTCTGCCCACATCGCATCAGGGTGCCCTCAGCGTCACCCAGCTCAGTGTCTAAATCCTTCTCTGAGCAGTAGGGACCATTCGCTGGAAGAAGAGCAGAAAAAAAATGTCACTAAACTGACTTAATCCTTGTGAAGCTTAGCAGTGAACCAATGTCACTCTCATATTAACTAAGGGCTAAGCAGAGTGGACCCAGTGATCTACCGACTGCCCTGGAAGGATAATCACTTCATAGTGGGATCCCTGCCATGTTGAAATCCTATTAGATTATTCATATTCTCTTGAGGAATAATTGTTGGCTGCTACAACTGTAGTATCTAATGATATATGGAGAGCTCTTCTGCCAATTGATGACAGTAAGAATAACATCTGAGAGATTTATTGCCAAAATATTATTGCTGGTGTTATTGAGGAAAATGGCGATGTGTCCATTTTTGCAAAAATAAACAAATTAAAATGAATGTGCCCGAAAGATCCAGCCAGTAAAAGTGTAACCAATGTATAAATACAGAATTTGAATCATATGCTGTCCTTTTATATTTCCCACCATTTGTTCTTATTTTATGAAATCAAACATTTTGTGATAACAGTGACTTCACTGATTTATTTATTAATACAACATATATATATATATTAAAAGTGTAATGAAAGTACTCAGTGATCTAATCTAGAAGTGCTATGTGAAGGGCAAATTGACTTGCTTTAGATTATTGATGATGTTTCAATCAAAAGGTTTATTAGGTTTTTTTCTGCAAAAACAAAAACGTTATAACAAATGAACGTGTCATATCTGCACATGACCTGTTTGATGAGGAAAGTTTATTGGAAAATAAATTTGTTTCTAAATTAAAACAGTTTTAATCAACTATAGTTTGTTTTATTCCTCACGTTCAAGGACCAAATAACTAACACACTTTTATGATTTTTCTTTTTATCATAATTTTTATCATTCCATCCTGACTATTTGAGAAGAAATAAAGGCTTATGAACGAAAAGAGAGAGTTGAAATCAAACAAAGGGAGGTCCACGATTTATGAGGAAATATTTGTAAAGGGTAAACTGATATCCTCACACTCTCATGTGTAGGCGGCCACGAGTCCCCAGTTCCAACTATCCTAACTCAATTTCTCAAATTCAATTTTCTCCTAATGATGTTATTGACAATGTTATCACACACCATGAGCCATTATAAACAAAGTTACCTAAACATATTAAAAAGGGTGCTGGAAGGGAATGGATAAGGTACAAAATGAACTAAACGTGAAAAGAGTGAGAGACATATTCAGCAAAAATCTGTATTTGTGCAAAAGTTCAAAAACGAAAAAAAAGACGAAAAGAGAAAGATATTACAACATGAGTAACAAATAGCGAAGGAGAGTAAACAGTAGAAGAGAGAAGTGGGGGGGGGGGGGG